>NC_056704.1:12833762-12943762 GCF_018831695.1 Puntigrus tetrazona | reverse complement strand
AAATCATATACTCATCGTTGGAAAGGATTAAAATACAGTTGCTGGAAAACCATATAATTTGTAGGACCTGAAGGTTTATTCTGAAAAGCAGCAGGCAGCTTAACTGTTCAGGGCCAACATGACTCATGAACAACTATCACTAAACAAAAAAACACAGATTTGGATCATTACAGTATTAAAGGAACACTCTTTTTTGGAAAAAGGCTCATTTTTTTTAACTCCCCCAGAGTTAGTGAGTTGAGTTTTACCGTTTTTCAATCCATCCAGCTAAACTCCGGTTCTGGTGATAGCACTTTTAACGAAGCTTAGCATGGATCATCGCATCCACTTAGACCAGTAGCATGGCGTTCAAAAATGATTGAAGAGTTTCAATATTTTTTTCTTGACTCTTTTGTATTTATATCGCATATTAAGACCAGCGGAAAAGTTGTGATTTTCTAGGGCGATATGATTAGGAACTAATCAGCCTAGAAAATTGCTAATTTTCTTATTGTTTTTTCATGGACAATATGCAACCATCTGTAAATCTGTATGCAAATTTCTTTTTCAGGTCAGTACTAAATAAACAATAACACGCATTTTGTATAATCCCTCTTATTTTGATAAATAATTAACATTTTGCAACTTCAGAAAGGGGGATATAAACTTTTGACCTCAACTGTATGGTACTGGTACATACTTATTATTATGACTGTTTGTAGGTTTTATATACTTAGAGTATAGTTGTGTAAATAGTTTTTACAATTAAATCAATTGTGTTCTTTACTTGTTATGCTGTGTTATTGAGAATTCTGAAACCTATCACTCTTAATATTCCTGAATGGGTTGTATTTAAATTTATACCCTCACAATGCATCAAACCTCTCAAGGCAGTTTGACCAACAATATGGATAATATGAAAACAGCAATTAAAATGTGCATATTTTAATTTGCCTGCAGCAAGCAGATGCTTTGCACCACAATACCACTTATAAATGCATATATTTGTTATATCTACTCAAAGTGGTGTTTTATTTTGTTTGTGATTCAGGTGTAATAAGGTTGTTCTTTCAAATTGAGTCACATTCTTATCCGTGATCAATTTAGCACAATTTGCTGGTTGACTAAAGCTCATTCAAAGTATCTGCATTTAATCCAGTCAGCAGAACCTTTTATGCAAAAAGCATGAATAAGAAATAGAAGAGAACAATAGAAGCTTTCAAACCAAAAAAACATTATATAAGTGTTGCGACAAATCCTGGTTGGTCTAGTATCTAGACTACTAATTGACAGTTTCACACAAAACACAAAAAGTCTTGTATTTGGTAATGTACAACTTATGATGTGAGGTTTGTCCCTCAGTGCACTCACACAGCTGGTCATCAGCATCATGATCACGCATCCATTTCTGTAGCTGATGCCAGCCCACTGTGCCGTCTTCAAAACAGAAGCAGTGAGCTCTTTCACCCCTGACACTCTGTTTCTTTCTTCTCTAGCTTTTAAGTTTCACTGTTGGTTGATCTAGCTTTTCCAAACCTGCACCTCTCTCCTCAAACCCCCCTTTCTCTCTGTGTCTCTCTCTCTCTCTCTCTCTCTCTCTGTCTCTCTCTCTGTCTCTCTCTGTCTCTCTCTCTCTCTGTCTCTCTCTGTCTCTCTCTCTCTCTCTGTCTCTCTCAGTCTCTCTCTGTCTCTCTGGTCTCTCTCTGTCTCTCTCTCTCTGCTCTCTCTCTCTCTCTGTCTCTCTGTCACTCTCTCTCTCTCTCTGTCCTCTCTCTCTCTCTCTCTCTCTCTCTCTCTCTCTCTGTCTCTCTCTCTCTCTCTCTCTCTCTCTCTCTCTGTCTCTCTCTGTCTCTCTCTGTCTCTCTCTGTCTCTCTCTCTCTCTCTCTCTCTCTCTCTCTCTGTCTCTCTCTGTCTCTGTCTCTCTCTCTCTGTCTCTCTCTCTGTCTCTGTCTCTCTCTCTCTCTCTCTGTCTCTCTCTCCGTCTCTCTCTCTCTCTCCGTCTCTCTCTCTCTCTCTCTCTGTCTCTCTCTCTCTCTCTCTCCGTCTCTCTCCGTCTCTCTCTCTCTCTCTGTCTCTCTCTCTCTCTGTCTCTCTCTCTCTCTCTCTCTCTCTCTCTCTCTCTCTCTCTGTCTCTCTCTCTCTCTGTCTCTCATCTCTCTCTCTCTCTCTCTCTCTCTGCTCGCTCTACTTTTGGAACATAGAAAGAGGCAATAAATCATAGTGAATTAAAAATAACCTTCGATTTAATATATCAAATTTTAAGGTAACGTTTCAGACAATATCTTTTTATATTACGCATGAGGCATATAATGTGTTTTTCTTAGCTATTCCAGTGATTCCTGCGCTGCTATTTACCGCCTCCACTGATTCTACAGTGAAAAGAAATTATATTCTACTTCCAAATTGCCTTCAGTCAAAATCGAATGTGAGGAGAGATGAAAAGAAACTGGAGTACTGCGAAATAAAATGAAGACAACTCTGCTTGCTGTTGCTTTTCATTAGAGTCTGATTCATTAACCCAGTGACTCATATGAGCTGATTCTTTTAAGGAATCGGTAAGAAAAGACATACAAATGTACAAGTTATTGGTCTGAATCAAAAACATGTTAAGCGATTTGAATTACTAACTGCAAGTCATCTTTACTCACTCACGTCCGACTCTAAAATGAACTGGAAACCATATTATTAAGAACCTTGTATTCTTTCTTAAGATCTTTTGAATAATGTATTTTTTTCATACATTGCAAGTCAATGGATCCTCGTATTATTTGGACTCAACGTTTCTCAAAATATCTTCCTCTGTCTTAAAATTATGATGTATGCTTAGTGCAGGCTTCAAAACATCCATATGAAAAGGGATTTCTGTGACAAAAATAAAAAGAAACCTCCGTGAAAAACAGTGTCAAGATGAAAACCAAAGGTGTTGAGCTTTTCAAGGAAAGAAGGCGAGAAAGAGAGGAGAAAAAGTGACGCTGATGTTAAATATAGAAACTTGCACAGCTAGAGGAGTGCTCGCACAAAGAGATCCAGAATGAATTATTCATAAACATTTTAATTATTAAGCTTCACACACATCAGCTTTAAAACACAGAGTGTGGTTTCCAGCACAACTCCTCAAAAGCCTCAGAGGAGAAAGGTGTTCAGATAAGAAAAGGAAATTGATTTCCTGTAGCTACTAAAATTCCTATAAATAAAGTCTAACTGGCAAATAAAACTGTGACAAGCACACACAAACAAAAGTTGTTGCTTGAGGTATCAAATGAGGAAGCTTCGCTAATTATAAGCCTTTATTTAGTCTCTCCAATACACCGCTCAGACAATATCGGTGACCCTAGAATTACCCCGTTTGAGAATGAATACAGACTGTAATGAGCCATTACATAATGCGAAACATTATGAAAGCAGCAGCCGTCGAAGCTGATATCGCATGAGCGGCACATGCCCTTAGACTCAGTACACCAGTTGTCAGGAGGCCCTAGGGAGGGTGGCAGAGTTTGATTGGAATCGAACGCCAATTAAAAACTCCACCAGAGAAGAGTGGCTTGGCTAGGCACTTAATCTGCTTTACAAAGCACCACCTTGAGGAATGTCAGGCCAAATCCTGTTTATCTGTTTATCTTTCTATTTGCATTTAATCAAAGCATAAATTTTAAGAATGCAACTGCGCCCCAGGTGAGCAGACCCAAAGCATGCTGGGAGCTTGGGGCTGCATACAAAGTGCCTGCCTGACTGTGATTGTACAGGCGAGCCTCCCAAATCGCATTACACGGAAGAATGGAAAGCTGACCTGTAGATGAACATTTGTCAAATTCTGCAGAATCAGATCTGGGCCTATGACTGAGTTGGTATTTATCTGTAGTTTTAGACCTTGGCGACTGCCCGTTTGGCATTGATACCCTGTAGCCTGAAGATAAATGACATGCGTGGTCTACAGCGTTTCATTAAAGCATATTGATTGGAATGTAACAGCTCAATGCGGGACCTGAAGATGACGTCATTCGATGGCCCATGAACGATCTGAGACGTCAGCGTTTATCACATGGGCTAATGTTGGGGCATCTGGTCAATATCGGGAAGGCTTTAATCTTGTTTACATTGTACAACTACATTCACAGCCTTCTACATGTGACAGGATTCTCAAGGCTACGTAGGAGGGGCGGGAAATAAAGGGTGCACTCTACCATTAATCATCTTTCAAGACAAAGACAAGATGTGTATGATGGTTTTTAGTGATCCAGAGTCATAGAATGTCAGGAGTGAAGAAGCATCTGGGTTTGTTTATCTATTTATTAAAGACAACTTCAATAAAGCAAGAACAGATGCTACTGAATAAATCTTGCTTGTAACAACAATTGTGACAAGTGGATGGAACCAACTTGTAAATCTCAGTATATTTAGGCCTTTTTACTGGTACTTTATCATACTTTACTCACTAAGAATGGTGTATAATTCTATTTCCGTTTAGTTGTTAATAACAGCATACAACATGCACTGTGAGTCTGTGTAGCTCTGATTTACAAAAGATTGACTCTTATGACTTGATTCTTTACAATGAATCAAAAATAAATAAATCACAGTGATCGAGTTCGACTGACTGATTCAGGGATGCTAGGGAATCAAGCTTAACTCACTTTTGAACAATTACTTTTAGTCATAGCCAGTTCAAAATAGTCTCTGAACTTACTGTATTATTTGTCTCTTTTAAAGGAGTTATTTTACCCTTCATAACCATCTTAGGAAAACTGTTTTAATATGCACAATTACTATTTCAACGATCCTAACTACCTTTTGATAGTTGATGAACCAGCTTTTACTATTTTGGATGGAGAAAAGCTGTCAATTTCATCCAAAAGCCTCTGTTATATTTCTAGATGAAACTTCAGATCTTGCGGTTAGTAATTAATGACAAATTTTCACTTTAGGTAAACCACTCTTTTAAAGGCATTGAAAACTTCTATGTTTGTGAGAATAGTATTACTAGAAAAAAATACAAAAATATATTTTGTTATTTGTTTATCTGAATATAGTTTTGTAATGTTATTGAAAATACAGTTGTAACAAAATGGTAATGAGAGAAATGTGCCTCATGCTGCTTCTAAAATAAAAATACTCCTGTGGATTTTGTCATTTAATTTTCCTCCTCGGTCCTTTTCCAAGCGAGTGTGCTGCAGCGTGTGCAGTTGCATCATAGGCAGCTGCCTGCTGTTATTCTGGAATCTCAGCGACAGATTTGGAATGTGACACAAAGACCTTAATTAAGATAGACTCCGTATTGGAATTTAACACAGCTGAAAACAAGGCTGTCAGGAATACACAGATCATGACACTTTCACAACTTGTTTCCACGACTTTGTCTGTAAAGTTTTCAGAAAGACCTTGACCAAACACATTGTACTTCCATCCCTCACAGCCTTGTTTTCATTCCCATCGATATTAAAATACACGCTACCATGACTAAAGCAAAGCGATTCTTTAAATAACCTTCATCAGTAGTTCCAGTGAAATGAAATTGCATTCTCTATAAAAGTAATGCACTAGAATTTGGGCGAAACAATGTATATTAAGAGATAGCCGCTTACTTTTGGAGGAGCCTTCACGTCAGAGTGTGCCTATGATGCTGTCTACAGAGGCCTTCGCTGAGTATTGAACCAGAGCCCCTGTGTCTTCTCTGCTCCTATGGTTGTGCTGAGCAGAAAACAGTCACACTCCAGTGCTCGTGTTGGTGGCTCAGGTGGTAGTGGCACAGCTCTCCCGCTGGACGCCGGTAGCATGTCCAAATCTCCTCTGCTCCTGCAGTAGCGGCCATCACAGCAAAACAACCACAAACTCAGCAAATCAAGCTGAATATCTGACGAAGCAGTCCGTCTCTGCTCTTCTTTTTCATTCGGCAATAGTCTTCTAAATTCGATGCTCTGTTTCACCCACTTTATCCAGTATTCAAATCAATTATCACGATAAAGTTGCCAAGTTCATGATGTTCTTAGTCCCTCGGCCCACTTCAAATTGAAGAACTACGTAAACCAGGGCAGAAAGTGTCATTTTTGGATGACTTAAAGCCCAGTGAAACATGTAGTCGTGTTTAATACAGCTGACTGTTCAGCCCCTTCTAATGAAGCGAAAGGTCTCTCAGAGGCCCCACTAGAGAAGGGCCAAACCTCCTGCTGCTGCATGCGCTGCTCACTTTCGATCAAACAATGTAGGGCTCATAGTATTAGGAATTTCTAATTAATACTGGAAGAGCACACATAAAACTGCATAAAATTCATTCCATGAGGACTACATTAATACCAGTTCAAGGTTCAGCTGTTTTAGATCCTGCAACTATTTCTCAACTCACAGTCATTTGCAATTATCATGTATTTTATAGGCGCTCTTTTGTGTAAATTAGGTTTGGCGATACTTGTATGCACTTGGAAGAAGCATCAGTTCCCATTAATTGAAGAGGGCATCAGGCTGCTTTACTTTGAAAACTACATGCCAGCCAAGCAACGCCATTGGAAATAAATAAAAATGGCTAAATTAATAGCATAGCGTTTGTTTTGTTTCTAAGGAATTTTAAAGAGGAAACAAGTTGATGCTTGAATATAACTGAGAGCGCATCATGATTTATGACAAGAGCAACCTCTAGACAATACAGTTTTCCTCTAGGCTATCTTGTTATGATCCTTTGATGCTTTATATATTACTAACATAAACTGCAAGCAACAATTTTTAAAATAACGAGATAAAATTCCTAAACATAAGAGTATACGTCTGGTGGCTGAGGTTTATAAAGGAAACCTAAAACCTTTTTTATTTCTAAATGGTAGATTTTCTACTCTTAAGTGCTGATGTGAATATAGACTCAGCGATGAATCTACATCAGATGGAAAGTCATAAATATGCAGATGTGCCTCTCTTGGCTATAGAGCAAAGACTGACAGATGATAAGTCGGTGATGCTCTCGCTCTTCTGTATGCTATCATGAAAGCCCACTGCCAGACATCTTAAGGTCAATGTCAATGTTGAGAAGCAGCTTGATTCGAGCATTCAGAATATAGAGTAGAAAAGCGCTGGTGTCCTTCCGTAACTGCAGAGAGCAACAGCTCATTAAGATGCCTTTCACTTCTCAAGGTGACGCACTGATGAGGAAGTGTATTTTATTCATATGCAGATGACACAAAAGTCTGTTTGGTTACAGTCAGATTCAGTTATTACCAATAAATAGAAGCTGCATAGCCACTGTGGCCAGATCTCAGCTTCATTAAGAGCCTGTGATCCCTCAAAATTTGACAAAAAAGTAAACATTTTTAAATGTAATATGTAGCATTCTCGTAAAGTTAGAAGAACTTTTAATCCTATTAATGACATGAAAGTAAAGGTTTTTTTTTTTGTTCTGAAGAGATTTTTGGTCACTACATGACCAAAAGTACATCTACACACACACACACACACACAACAATATGTGTGTGTTCTGTGTATTATGTATATATTTATATATAAATAAATATATTTATTTTCCAAAATATAAACATGGATGTGTGTGAATTATACAAATAATAAATATACACAGTACACATGCATATACTGTAAATACAACCTTTTTATTTTGTGTAGAAACGATTGTTTATCAGCACTATTTAAAATGAAATCTGTAATGTGAATTAACAACCACGAGATTAATAATGTTTTCTTTAAATCCTGTGTACATGTAAATGTACACACCATCTAAAACTCTGTATACATTCCTAATTCATATATAATTACATTTTAATATTTAAATAACCTTGAATTGCCATAAGAGAAGATCAAATTAGCTAACAATTTTGCCATGCTTATCACGTATTCAAGCCAATAATAACATTATTCTTTGGGTGGTTTTATATTAATCTATAATGGAACACAAAGCATTTTCTAAGAATGAGCATGGTGCTGCAAGCTCTGGATTTGAGATTAGAATCTAACTCATCTTGTCAGAAAGCACAACCTGATCCTGTTCACAAAGCCGCGGCATGGCGTCTGTAACACGACACTGTAGCGCTACAGCATGCTTGGTTGGTTTATGACAAACACAGTCTTCGTTACACATTGTGGAAGTACCAGATCAGGGGGCTGGTTAGAGCAACCGATGTTCTGCCATTTGTTAAACACTTGTCAGCGTGGAGCAAACCGCAGCGTCCATTTTTTTAAACCATAAACTGTACATTTTATATAGCATAGAAATGCAATTTCTCCATGTACCTGGAGTTCAAGCCCATTTTGAATGAAGAAAAACCTGAAGTTTTAAGTCATTTTGTGAACACAATGTTAGCAGCAGAATTGAGAGGATAAGAGAAAGCGAGATCAAGGCCAGAGGAAACTGAGAGAGCCATCATCAGCATATGTCTCAGACGGTTCCCCGGACTATTGTGACAGTCAGAACCTGTAGAGCACTAAAGCTGAAGCTCAGCTCAAGCATAAGGACATCTAAATGAGACCAGATGCCTGGAAGGCATTTCAGCCTGAAAAAACATTACCCATTAGCATCATTTCACTGTCCTTCAGGTTTTATGGGTTATAAACCATGTGCAGATAAGTGGAATGAAACATTCAAGTCTATTAACAAAAAGTCTTGAACACTTGGCGCCTTAGCACTTTGACGGCTCACGTTCAAATACACATAGCTGATTTTCCATCATGGACACTTTTGACTGCCAAGTAATTTGACTGTAACTGCACTTTTACCTTGAAGAGCTAAGCGCGCCCTCAACAGCTCCTTAATAACAATTGAGGAAAAGTTTTATTGTTTATAGTGTAACATGCAGTTGAACTTCACTAACAAAATCCATCTTCTGGTACTCACTGCAATCAAGCAGAAGTATACACACTTCCAGTTCATATTCTGAATATTAAGAAAAACAATTAAAAGATAAACATAAAATAATAAAACTACGCAAAACCTATCATTCTGTGCTCTGGCTGAGCCTGATGTTTCCCAAGTTTTTTTTTTTTTTTATCCATTTCTATTACAGATGGAGATGTTACACAGTTACACTGTAGACTTGATTCCACAGACAGTATTTGAGAGAGGAGCAGACAGGGTGGACAACAATATACTAAATCAATCATAAACTGTTACTTTACTGTCATCGAATATTGGAGAGATATTCTCTGCATT
Source organism: Puntigrus tetrazona (assembly GCF_018831695.1). Taxonomy (NCBI): domain Eukaryota; kingdom Metazoa; phylum Chordata; class Actinopteri; order Cypriniformes; family Cyprinidae; genus Puntigrus; species Puntigrus tetrazona. The sequence goes on along the minus strand of NC_056704.1, from coordinate 12,934,646 downwards.
ACTGACACATTTTCCTGTTTAACATAGCAAAGCTGCTTTGGCTGATTTGATCTGTGTTTGTATATGACACTATATAAATGAGGATTACCAGTTTGACTTTCGTGATGAAACATAAGAAGCAACATATTCAACCCCTGACTCGCTGGAAATGTGTTACTGTGGCTAAATGTCTGAGAAAACCCTACAGACAGACCACCATGGGTAGAGTTTAATGACACGTCCACAAAAGAGCACCTTCTGACCAATATTGTATTTCACCTTCAGTCAAATGCAGTGATATTATCATATATAGTTTGCAGATTCACACATTTTACTTAAAAAGTAAAATAAATAAGTAAATAAATGTTTGGTTGGAGACTTGTTCTGTAAGCCACAATTCCACTACTGAATAAAAAATACAAAAAGTTTATTGTGACTTTTATCTCACAATTCTGACTTTTTTTTCCACAGAGAGGTGGGAATGTAAAGTCAGAAATTATGTAAAAAAAAAAAAAAAAAAAAAGACAGAATTGCATGATATAAACTCTCAATTCTTGGTTATAAAGTCAAAGTTGTGATGTTATATATCAAAATTCTGACTTTATCCTCCCAATTTCAAAGACTCCTTATTGAGCTTTATATCTCGACAGATTCAGAAAAATAAGTTAGAAAGAAAAGTCAGAATTGGCAAAATAAAAAGTTTGATCCATTGGTTGTTTTTGTATTTTTAAGATGTCCGGTGTTACACTTAAAACAAATATGATCTGTAGTCTGTTTAGTGTAATTTAGTGGGGTTTATGGCATTAGTTGATTGTTTTTATTGGTATAGACATAAAGTTGTGAATTTTCCTGGCGACTTCAAAAAATCAGCTTAATAGGGAATAAACCAATCTCACATGGGAGTAAATTCTTTTCCCTTACACCAGCTCTTTCACTTTTTATCTAGAAAAATATGAACCTTACACCTTAATTATATTTTATATAATTATATTGCATACATTTTAGGCGTGGCAGTTTAAAGAGCGTGATTTTAAGCTATTGAAATGAAATCAGCAGCGCCAACACCAACTCACATTTCTTTCTCTGAGCACTGTCAGGAGGCACATGAACACGAAAGCACACAAAAGACGCTGCTCACAGAGTGCCAGAGTATTGAACAAAGTTATTTTTGCTGCTTAATGGGCCTCAAACCATTAAATACACACATGCCTTGTGTCAAAATGTCATTATTTGCAGTGTTCTTGTAAACCACAGTAATTTAGGTCTTAAGTGAAAACAAACGCTAAGAAGAAAATAAATGTAACAGTATATTGACTCCAGGCAGCTCTTACAGCAGTCTAATATTCCTGCAGTCATTCACGTTAAGCAAACAAAAGAAAGAAAAATCTCACTGCTCTTGACTGAATCACTTTTTAATTTACACAATTAGGAATATGATGAGTTTTTTTTTTTAACTGCATTTACATTCAATTGCTACAACAATATGCAGAGTATTTTATTATTTGTTCTACTGTAGCTTTTTCATATTGCATAGTGGTTTCACATTCTTTTCATTTGCTGATTTACTTGTCTTTTTAATTAAAGTGCTATTAGTTTTTGTCATATTGACACAGGTAACAGAATTGAATTTTTCTACAATATCAAAACGTTTTATATCACCATGACCTTACATAGAAAGCAAAATAACTATATATAAATTAAATTGTATAAATAAATGTACCAAATTAATTGTATGCATGCAATTTTTGTGGTCTAAGTAAAAAAACGACAGCTGGGTGACAAATATATTTAGCTCAAATATGCAGATTGTAAATCCTAATATAACAAAACCAACTCAATAACTGATAAAGAAAAAGCTAAAACGAAACAAGGTGTATACATGCAATGTTTGTGGTCTAAGTCTAAAATATGTGATTTCATTTATTTGAGGTAATATTTGGGAATTATTGCAAAAATGTCAAGGAGGTAAAATATTACCTGGGTTTAAAAATTGAAATTCTCAAATAGCATGTACACTGGCATAATTGTACATTGGTATCATTATTACTGTGTAGTAAATAAGTAAATGGAGCACCATTGTTCTGAATAATATAATTAATTTGAGAATTATAGAGGTCAAGTTTAAAATCATTGAGTGTCAAGGTGGTGTAAATATCTTTAAAGGAGCCATTTTGGTAATATTTTGCAAGAAGATCATTTATATCACAGAGAAGGACCTCTGAAGATACTTTCTGCTGCATGCAAATGTAAGTAATTCTGTTTAAAGCATTGAGATAATTTTAAAAATGAGTATTAACTTTAAAGAGGCATTTAAAATTCTCACTAAAGCCATGTACTTACATTGGTGTCCATGATAATGCATATCAAATGTAATTTTAAACTGAAATATTAAACCATTGGACTTCTATTCAAGCTAGTCAAAGTTTGCCAGTGTTGATTAAATATGTAATATGAACTTACCTACTATCTGAAACTATTTTCAAGTGTTAGATGTTATATATTTTAAGAAAGTGATTATCCGCCTTTATTATTAAAGCTCTGTAAGTCCTAGGAATACAATAATAATTATAATGCACAACATTAGTGTTTTGATTTGTTTTAGACTAGATTTTAATGCATTATAAGCTTTTAATGCATATTCCATTCACTTAACATTTTTAGGAAGATAAATTACCATCTGATTTTTCTCGCACAATATCATCCTAGAGTGCATATGACTTGCTTCTTTCAGACAAATACACTCCACCATTATTAAAAAAGAATGTCAAAGCATTATAATGGCAGTGAATAGGATTATAATTCGTAGACCAACAGATGTCAATAAAACGCATCCATCCATCATAAAAGAGTTAATAAAACGGCCCTTTATGATCCCTGGAGCTGACTGAAGCACATTTTCAGATGGCTCTAGAGATGAACAAAAACCCCTGCATCAGTGTGGTTTTGTAAACAAAATATTCATATTTTAAAACTCTATTAACAGAATTTCGATAAAAATCTGTAACATTTTATGTTATCTGAATAATTTCAGAATTTTTATGTTTTAGGGTTTTACAGATTTAGATTAAATTACAATTGAATTTACAATGAATACAACTCAAACCTTACAGTTAAAACATTTCTGTAACTGATGTAATGTTACTATGCCAATATAATAAAGTTCTGAATTTTTTTTTTTGACAGTCATAAAAATCAGTTGGTTATAGAGACATCACACAGTGGACCAAAACTCACCACAAGCAGCTTTCCCACAAGGTGAGACTACTTACTATGTACAATGTGCACAATGTCCTTCACTGGAAACACTAGAAACACCATCATGATCACAAATATGCAATAAATGAAATATACAAATTAAATCTTATGCCAACAAACAACTCTAGATTAAAAAGAGGCTAAGATAAAAACAAAATATTTCCTATAAATTATAGTCTTTTCTGCTTCCAAACACAAAATGAGGACTTGTGAAGAAAAATGTTGGAAAAGTTCAATGGCCAAGGAGGAGGTGGTATTTCCTTTGCTGTAAACAGCTTGGATCTGTAGAACTAGCATATTCTCATCAGTGCTTATGCTGCATCCACATACAACATCCTCTGCTGGAATGTCACTCTCTTGTAATTTGGTTTGTAAAGATTTTAAATATGGATATTTTTCTTACAACAGTGCATTGGTTGCTTCAGCAGGCCTTGTAATGAACCCCTGGAGGCTGAAGTGGAGCACTTTTTTTGTGATGAATGGATGCAGTTCATTTGCATATTGAATATCATCCATTTCACATTTTAATGTCACTAGAAGTTTTATTCATTTTAAAACAAGAAAGTTATATATACCTAGGATGGCTTAAAGATGGAGTTTTGGATCATGGGAGTCAATCAAATTTTTTTGTGACCTATCCCTTTAAGCAATGTATAGTATCATATAATATAATGTAATATACATACATTGTTTGATAGTAGAAAAGGAAGTGATCAGTATATTTGAACAAATGTTATCCAAGATAATATGAGACATGAGTTCACTGTTCTTCACTACGATGATTTTGTATTGCCAGACTTTGGCTATAGAAGCAACAAGGTCAGGTGGTGTAACTGGTGTGTGTCATTTATTAACCAGCATTTAAAAAAAAAAAAAAAAAAAAAAAAAAAAAAAAAAAAAAAATATATATATATATATATATATATATATATATACAGGAAGTAATGTGGAATAAAATGCAATCATCTAGTTTAGTACAACAGTATAGTTTTAACATTTTCTACATAATTAGTCTAAGATTATTTTGAAAGAATTTGTGTTTCACTGCACCAGAAGTATTTACAATTACAATTGGGAGCAGCTCTAATAGTTTCATGTGCTATTTTGTAAAAATTAAGTATACATTTCTCTTAGGTAAACTTGCATGCCACCTAGGTGGATAAAATATTTAATATTTCTCATTCTCTGGCGGTCACACCATTTGACATTTGTAAAATGGTACATATACCATTAACGATGACATAAATCAATATAAACTGTTGACAGTGTACATTTTATTTTTCATTTCATCATTAAAATTCTGAGGCATGCTTTTAAAAATGCGTGTGTGTGTGTGTGTGTAAGATTGTACCCACCCTTATTATGCAGTGTATAATCCAGTTCCTACAGTGTCATATGAAACTGTGTCATATAAGATGTGTATTCATTCTGCTAATTCAGATGAGACTGGAGGTAGATATAAGATAAATAATGACATTTATGGAAATGTGTTTCTGTGATTTAGTAAGCACACAGAAGCATGCTGAATGCGCATATCAATTTGGAAAAAATTGTCTTCTGAAATGAAAGACCGAACTTCGGCCCGGCTACTATTTTTCTACACGAAGACCCATGTGAAATGCCTCTTTGATGCTGCTGTGGGGAGGACACTTTGAGCTCTCTGGTGACAGAATGACAAGGCCCGCCAGCTGCCTACCTGATCGTGTTGTCAAAGCTGTCGTACATGGCGTGATCAAGTCTTCCCCACTGTAAGAGAACAGACAAAGAGAAACATTAAAATAGAAGCCATTTTGAAAGCAGACGGAGACTGCAGGGAAATGATGATACCTGGAGTTTTACTGGATTGATTTGCAGCTGGGCTGCCAACTACGCTAATTGAAACCTCTGCCAAGAGATCTAATCATTCAATTGGAGACTAGCAGAAGTGCGTCGGTAGCGTTATGGAGCCATTAAAAATGATTGCATTAGGACTACAGTTTTTAAAAACTGTCAAAACTCCTTGCAGTTATGCCCTAAAAAAAATCATTTTTAGTTTGATAAACAAATAGTTAGCCTTAAATGAAACTAGATTGATGGGTTTTTAAATTAAAATGTTATAAACTAAGTATAGAATTAAGCTATTCAAAAGTCCAGTGATTTGAGTTTTTTTAAATAAATATTTTTTATTTTTAAAAACCCATTTATCTCTTCAGAAATAATAATGCTAACCCCTGAGAGGTATAGGCTAGTTTCACGATGGATATATCGACTTATAGAGATTCAAAATAATAGCTACTATCCACCAGCATTACAGGCTTGAAAGAGCCAGGATCTTTTTTTTTAAAAGTCCATTGTGTTTATCCTAAAGAAGAAGTCACATACCTAAAGATAGATTGAGTAGAAACAAATTGTAGGTTCATTTTCATTTTGAGTGAACTATTCATTTAACAGTTCTCCATAGTGTGAAGAACGTAAAAGCGTAAGAACCTTTTCTCTCTGGAGAACATTTATGTGACAAAAAGGTTCCATAAATACTAAAGATTTAAGGATCAAAAAGTTTCTTTTGTAGTAAGAATAAGACTCAATTTGTCATCAGCTATGAGACACAGAAATTGCTACATCTTCCAGAGCTGCACATAACAGTGTTTGTGCCATCTATATTTCATAGAAGATGTCACGTTAAACTCCTCCGTGCAAGCAATAAAAGTATTAAAAGGTAGATTATTTAGATTTTACTTCTTTTTAGTAATTATATTAAATCTAGAGCGGGAAAGCAGTTTAAAAATATCCCGTAATAGCATCATGAGAACCTAAACTCAGATATGAGACTGCGAGTAAAAACATCAGCACGACTTCTACATCTGCCCTGCTGACTTGAGAGTTCCCTGAGAGAAAAAGCACAGAAAATATACCTGTGTAGATAAATGGGTAGATTTACACACCCACACAGCCACACACAGAAAATAACTCTGAGCTACAGATCAAATAAAGGAGAGCAAGTTTCTCACGGCTGAGAAGTTGACTGGAAGCTGCAGGTCACAAGTCATTTAAATGCTAATTTCCCTAAGACACTGATCTGTCTCCGTTTAAGTGAGAAGATCTAAATTAATGGGGCTCACAGAAACACATCTAATGCTTTTGAGTAAATGCTGAATTATGGTCTAGACTATTGCCTGTTCCCTCCTATCAACGACGTGATTATTTAGAGCAGATGAAGCGCTGGATGGAAGACGTTTGTACAAATTAGGAGCGCTAAAGAGAGAGGCAGTCTTCCCTCCTATAGCTGGCCTTTGAGAGGCAGATGCTAACATATATCAGCTCCTACGCATCGGGACCAGTAGGGACAGACATGCGCTTCTGATCCCACGCTGCAAAGCAGCAGGTAGAAAACCGGTCACTGGATTTACGTTTGGAAATGTTATTTTGTCTAAATGTTTACAACAGTTTAGGGTCTGTAAGAGAGTTTTTTCATGTTCTTAAAAAAGCCTTTTTAGCTCAGAAGCCACCACATTCATATATTAAAGTTAAAATCAGTATTATACAACAAAATTAAGTTTTCTGTTTTTATATATTATAAAATGTAAATTAATTTTCAGCATCATTAATCCAGTTTTTAGTGCATGATCAGCCCAAATCATTCAAATATGCGTAATGGATGCCCATAAACATCATTACTAATATATGTATGCTCTTAATTATTTAATTTTAGCAACCATGTTACATTTGTCATGATTTTTGACTAATGAAAAGATCAAAAAGAACAGCATTAAATTCAATTAAGTACTTGCAGAGAAGTAGTACTTCTTAACACAGAATAAAAATGTCCCCTAGTTTGAAGAAAAACAGATCAGTTTCAGTTAAAGAGCAAGCAGTCCTTTCCTTCATACTGTATTTATACACTGCCAGAAACTATCAAATCCACAGGCAGAAGTACTCAGAGCTCCGTTTCTAACAGACAGAGTGGTGGGCGTCTAATTACAGCCCTTGTTAAATATTTAATACCATGTCATTTAGTGGAGCAGGCATCCACCATTTTCAGTTAATCACCTATTCCAGACAACCCAGAGCAAAAGCTGGACATAGGGCTTAGTGTAGACTTTACTGATAGATTGGTTGGTGCTTTGGCTCCACTAAATGGCCCATTAGAGCACAATCAGATAATGGATACAGGATAAGGAAACTGGAAAGAAAGAGACTAAAGTAACTGAAGTATGTTGAAAAATGTAAGGGAGTGGCTGGCGGTTTAGCGGGAGAAGCTACAAATAGAGAATTTTGCCTTATGTCCCCAAAATCACATATATACTGCCACGGTACATTACACAAAGTGTTCAATGCTGCTGAAAGCATACTCGCATTTTACATAAAAATTACACTGCGAACATTTAGGCTCAGACTGTTTCAGCTTTGCATGCATCAAAGACGATTACATTTTAAAATATATTAAAACAGAAAACTATTTTTAAAATAAATTTGATAATACTATTTTACTGTATTTTTGATACACAGTTAACAATATAATAACATGTAGGATCTCGGAAATGTGAATTTAATGTTTTTTGGACCAAATTAAGAATATTGTATAATGATTCCGTACTATATGACACATATGTAAATAAAAACTTTATTTGGATGTGATTGAGATAGATTGTTTGGCAGCACTAGTATCAAATTAGAATATCTAGAATTCCTATTTCACCTCTAGAACATGTGGGGGTGCAAAGCGTGAAATAAAAAGTAGATTTGTTCAAATAATTGAACTATCGCTTAAAATGTTCTAGAGAAGAAGGCTGTTAATGGCAGGACAGCAGTTCTAAATACACACTGACAATGCGGCACAAGGTCAATGCTTTATGAACTGTATCTTACTTCCTGTTACAGCGGAAATATACTTAATAGAGAGGTTTTTACTTCAACACAATATTAGAATTTACTTGTCATCAAATTAATTTCAAAACAAGCCCACCCTGAAATATTCATCATCTATTACTTCCTAATCTAAATCATTAAAACATGCTGATAAAACATGAGCACTTAACCCGACAGCGGAGGCTTCTAGTACAGAGATTCGATCTTTGATATCTCTTTAATGCACACTCGGCGCCGCCTGATAAATATTAGACACACAGAACTCCAAGAATTAGGAATTTAAAACAGCTTTATTTATCACTCTTCATATATTCACAACAAATCCACTCTTCATGCACAAGTAAAATCCTCAATTACTAATGTTGTGAAACAGCATTTCTAGAGAAGAAGAAACAGTCAGAACTTTTGCAGATCTCCACAGGGCAAATCCATCACAAATATCAAATTATGGGAAAGCTTACTGGCATCAGATCGACTAATGAACTTTATTTTGGAGCACTTTTGTATCTTATCATGCAGTTGATTTTACTGTAATTAAGCGCTTCAGAAAATTAGCATGAATTGTTGCAGCATCTTGTAGCTCTATGGAAATCTCTTTTCCAATTCAAATGTCTTTCAAAAGATTCTATTTTAATCTTCAATCTATTCAATTTGAATTAATAAGAATACTAATTAGAATTATGTCGAATATGTCCGAATCCCTACACCCAGCGCTAAACCGATGGCGTTAACAAATGCAAAACTGATATAAAAGCGCATTGTTGATGCAGCATGCCATTTCAACTAAGCTTTTTATACAGAGTTGAACTGTTTTTGTCGAACACGTAGTTACACAGGATTTGAACTGGAGCTCCGTCTCTGTACTCATTGAGCTACGAACAAACCTACCATCTCGAAAAGATTTGGGAGAAGCTGGATACGTGTGATGCTAGCATTCGCGCATCAGTTTTCAATTAAACACTGCCTCAGTGTTATTTCTTTAAGCGGATCTGTACTTATTGGTATTTTCAAAATCTTGCTAAAGCGTGCACCCAGGTAGGTTTATGACATGGGGCAAGGTAGACAATGCTATATTCATGTTAAACCAAACTTTTATTTTGATCTGTAGCAGTGAAGATGTTTGAGCTTCTCTGTGCGTGAACAATAGTTTATCTCATGATTATTAACCCGTAGACATTCACTTTTACTCAAAATTCTGCCTTACACAGTGAATTCTATTTTACTGACTGCATTCTCTGATTCGTTCATGTTCAATCTGTTTACATCATCACACTACAGTAACGTAATGAAATCAAACTACATAGTTACAAAGGTCATCATGCAGAAGTGCAGGGAGAAAGCAAACAAACATGAGATTGCTGATGTCTATAATGACACCTGCTCGTCTCTCCTATCGCATCTCCTGTCACCAGTGGTGCATGCTGTTCTTTCATCAGGAAAGATCATGTTTTGCTGCAAATTCTCTGAATCATCACTCTCAGCACAGGCTGAAGAGACATAAAAACACATGGAGAACAATGAGAGCCATTAGCCAGAGAGGCTGTTGAGTCTGTATTAACAGCACAAGTGCTGAGCTTTGAAAGAAAATGAAGTACAGAATGATGTACTGACACATTAACATGTCTCTTTCTGTGTGCTTTCGTCTCTCTACTGGTAGTCCACAAACTTGGAGATTTTGGATTGGCATGTCGGTTTGTTAGTTACCTCCATCCGTGCCCTGAGCCATTATAAAATACTTTATATTTTATAAATATCATTATTTTATTACAAACCTGTATAAATTTTCTGTTGAGTTGTATTTTTAGGTGAACTATCCCCAAATGGTGCATGTGATTAAATCATGATTCTGAATCAACATTTTATTGTCCTCAAATACTAGATTTTCCCAAATCCTTACCCAAAATTGATTTTTAAGAAAGCTGATCAACGATGAGTGTAAAGAAGCACCTAACATGATATAGTCAAAAGAAAGTATTAGGATACAGTATAATGGAGCTACAGTGTATTGCTAACATAACAAAAAACTTGCCATCTACCATCCTTGCAGGGACCGTGGTAACTAGTCAAACTCTAGCCCCTTAGTTTTGCTCATTCTTAAAAAGTGAGGAGTGTACCATCAGTGCTGTGAGTCTTGCCGGAAAGCATGTAACAGCTCTCATCTAATTCTCAAATTCTGCATGTTTTGTTTTTAATGAATGTCTGGAGAAGCAGGAGCTTTCCCAGCGGGGCTGTGCTGCAGGCTCATGAATCAGGCTAAATATTCATGTATGTTCATGTTCAGATAGGAAGATACATAATTCTGGGTTATATACTCAGGAGACCAGGATGCTTGTAACACTTCTTGCAGTACTTCTCAGCTCAGTGATTTTATTTCATGATTTATCACGTTAGTCCAATTTTCTGCTACAAATCACTCCAGGGTGAGTTTAAGCAAAACCTTATAGCATAATATAGTCATTTTCATTATATACAGTATATAAAGTAATAATATGTAATTATGAATTTTTAACAATTGACAAAACCAATTGAAGTATCACAGCAAAAAACAATACTAGCCTATTCATTAAACTAAAATAAAAAAGTTCTCAAGCTTACCAAAGACAAGTAAATAGTACTAATTAATTAAATAAATACATACGTAATAGCAAACGGCAAACAATATAGCACAAATAAAGAAAAATTACTTAAAAAATTTTGTATGTTTGTTAATTGAATTTACATATACAATTTTATTATTTTAATATTAACCACACCCTCCCCATCAGTCCATGAATTTTCATATCAGTTATCAAATCAAGTTTATGGATTTATATATATATATATATATATATATATATATATATATATATATATATATATATATATATATATATATATATATATATATATATATATGACATTTTTAGGTAGACTATCACAAATGGTTGCTGTGATTGCAAGTAAGTCATGATCCTGGATGAACATTATTATCCAAAAATATAGATAATATAGACCTACTCAAAATTGATTCTTAAAATCAGTGTAAAATGATATTACAATTAATAATGGTGAAAGCACACAACCTGATCATAGAATCTATAAACAGATATTAGGACACAGATATTCTATATATATATATAGAAGGTAGCGCTTACCATATATATATATATATATATATATATATATATATATATATATATATATATATAATGTATAATCCCAAATGTATGTATAATCCTTTTTGAAATATTTTTCCCCCTGTCTGATATATTCATATGCAAATTACAATTATACACTCAAATTGAGGTGTGCTTTCATCACTTCAGCTAATTTCTAAGGTCATAAATATTGTGTTTCAGCTCACCACTTATTACAACAATCCCTGGTCTCCTTTCTTTATGTTGTGTGGGTGTGTTGGTAACAGTTTTCTGCTAGCACAGTGTCATGCGTTTTACCACACAGCAAATGGAGGCCTCCCTAAATTGTGGTGATCAATGTCCCCAAACAATATCATCTAACCTTAGCTCTCCATGATCCTATTATTCAGCTAACTTTCACCACCTTTAGCGCAAAACTGTTTCATCTTGACATTTGGACAAATCAATATTTTTTTTTTTTCTTGCAGGGCCTGAGACCTGCTCGATTGCCATTAAACTCTAATTAATGTGAAGGTGCACAGTCTCCCTCAGACACTGAGAATAAAGAGCGCCCCTTTAGACACATGTCCTGGACACGGCCCCTACATGTGAAGCTCAGCAGAACCCCAGGTTGCTGGCTGATCTAACCCGCCTATGTACAAAACCTTAGTTGTAAGAGCCATCGATACATCAGCATCAAAACCGCTCGCATCTAATGCTTGCAGACCACGGTCATGAAATTTGCATATGCAAATGTGTCTCCCCATGGGACTCCATTAATTAGACTTGGGGTGTTGCCACGATGAGGCTAGGCATTGTTTATTATGATTCTCTGGTTTCACAGTACAGCATAATGGTGCGATTCTAATCCCCGTTGTTAAGCGTCGACCATAAAGACCGGTGGATCGACTTCTAATTTGCTTATGTTACAAGCCAGCTTTAGCAACAATGAGATGGCAGTAATTACCTTGATCTAAAAGCCTCTCTAGAGGTAACTCTTTTTCGAATTTGAATGCACAAAAGCTTCTCTGTTTGCTTGGCAGTGCTTATCTCGGGCTATGCGTTAAAGTCCAGGTTAGCTTAATGTCCCTTAGTATGCTGCAATAATAGCACTACGAGCGTTGCTGGATACACTGCATCTGATCCAAACACCCTGGGAGGTCACTGGCTATCAATTATACAGTGTTGTCAGGCAGCTATGCACTAAGTGCAGTGCTTTGATCACACATTCAATGGGCAGTACCAGTTTCTCTATAATCAGGAGTGCCCCTATCTGTCTGTTCAAAGACACTTTGCTGTGAGGTTGCCATCATGAGGCCCAATTAAAACCAGTATATGAACATCTGCTGCCCTAAAAGCTGTTACTAGCGTCTTAACCTGCAGAACCCACACCTCTAGACTGCCAGATTAAAGTCTTGCACAGTGCGGCTCAAATGAGAGATGGAAAGAAAACAGAAACCTCATGCTAAAGGTCAGACTTATTCCTTCTGGACAAGCAGCCACACAGAGAGAACAAAGGATACACTACAGAGAGAGAGAGAGAGAGAGAGACAGAGAGAGAGAGAGACAGAGAGAGAGAGAGACAGAGAGACAGAAGAGAGAGAGCGGAGAGAGAGAGACAGAGAGACAGAGAGAGACAGAGAGAGAGAGAGAGAGAGAGAGATAGAGAGACAGAGAGAGAGACAGAGAGAGACAGAGAGACAGAGAGAGAGAGAGAGAGAGAGAGGGCAGAGAGAGAGAGAGAGAGAGAGAGAGAGAGACAGAGAGAGGGAGCAGAGAGAGAGAGAGAGACAGAGAGAGAAAGCCTTTATGGAAACAAGCAAACAAACATTTATTTATACCAGCACCTTTTGAAAACAAAGTTACAAAGAGTGCTATACAATAAAAAGATCAGTACAATATAAAATGCAACCTATCAAAAAACAATACATTTGAAGAAAAAGCCATGCAATAAAAAAAAGGAAAATCAATTCTAAAACTCGCAGGTAACCAATAAGAAGCAGTGAGAATCAAATCTGCATAATATTGTACCTTTTCTTAGTACATGTTAAAACTGGCTTTTAAATCAGTTTGCAATCTTTGGATATTTCACTAAACTAATACCAGAATAAATTGCATTACAGTAATGAAGTCTGGAAGAGATCAAAGCATGAATGGCCGTTTCCATATTGTGTGAATTGTCTGCATAGTAATCGTCTGCAAACTCAATGTGATAGCTAAGCATAACTTGACCTAGAAATTAACATGTAGATAGTAACCGAAAGGGCCCAAAACAGATCCCATATTGGACTACAACAAGAGGAGAAGTATCCATTCACACACAGAGAAAGACCCCTATCTGGAAAATATGAAATAAAACAATCCAGGACCTAGAGCATCTTGAACTAACATTTAGTTTTATTATATGTTTTGTGGACGGTTGATCAAAACATTATAGTCCATATGGTATCAAAGAATGAGCTAAGACCAAGGAATGGATTAAAATGGAATACGGTAGAGTTATTAACCAGAGCAGTTTCAATGATATGTTGGCAATGAAAGCTTAAATTTCATTACCCTTTATATTTATTCATGGTTTTAAAAAAAAAAACATCATATCATTTTTAAGGAATGGTTTAAATTTAACGCCTCAAGCAAAAGTATGTATATTTCTCTACAAGATTAATATATGTAACTGTACTATATGCATAAATTATTTATTTTTTTTTTTTTCAATTATTTATAAATATCATTACATTTTTGTAGAGTCACACCACGTGACATTTTAAAATCTTAACTGACTTTGCCATGTTATAATAAATAAAATAAAAAAAATGTTGGTGTAAGTCTCTATATGATAAGCAGTTTGCTGTTGTTGTTTTCCTTGCATGTTGGTCATACGTGATTTTCCAAGGCCTTAAAGTAAACAATGAATTGTATTTTAATTTAATTTTGGAGTAAGGTAAGGTCTTTGACCCTTTTTGCTTTTATGATTCAAATTTCAATATTATCTCAAAAGAAAACAAGACTAAATTTGAGCCTAATTTAAAACATGGTTGTTGACTAATAAAAAATAATTCTTCAGGCTTTCAGGCTGTACAGTGAAGAAGACATGCTGAACAGTTTCCAGCCCACACATTTTTACTGTGGCCTGCTGGAGAAAAAAACCAACAAGTTTCCTTTTAGGCTCTTAAATAAGGCTCTGTAACTATTCCTTCACCAGCAGACAGATTAATAGTAAAGGTAATTGGAGAAGCTAATTAAAATATTCTGCACATGGCACCTGAAAGGATGGCTTTAATTTATTTTATCCATGAACACTTCCTGTCAAAACTTCTTCCTCTACTTCATTAACTTTGAGTGATCTTAAAATGAACTAAATATCAGCTTTTTTCCCCATTGTTCTAATCAACTTTCTGAGTTCAACCATGCTGACCTATAAAGAGGTCAAAGCTCCAGATTTACAAGCTAGCAATTTAGTTGAAAGATATGCTTTTAGCACAGCTGCACATTTAAGAGGTCGTCACACACAGAATATGTTCTTTATGTTCAAAATCACCTAGAAATGGAGGAATAGAACATAATGCCTCATAATGCATTACACTTTTCTATGCAAATTTCTGTTATACTTTAAGGTGTCCTTGTTACAGTGTACAGAGTAATATTTATTAACTATGCACTTATTATCGGGTTAGGATTAGGGTTTGGCTTATGGTTACTTGCATGTAATTATGCATGTTTATTATTATAATAGTACATGTAAAGCGTAATAAAGTGTGGCCAATGACATAAGATAATTAACTGTAGGTCAACAGGCTTAATGGAAACATTTTCTCATAGATTACAAATATATAACTCATTTCACCTTGAAAAAAATCTGTGTATTGTAATTTATAAATAAAATAAAAATATATTTTTATTAGGGTAATCTATCATGAATTTCAAATGAATCAATATAATTACATTTTAATTACATCATTGACTCATAAAAAGAACAGAGCAATAATCAGTCTGCAAGCTAATCTCTGATGAAAAAGCATCTATATCCGTTTTGGCCGGACCAGCATGAACAGATGCACGTTCTTCTCTGAAGGTGGCTTACCATCTCCAAAACAATGATATCTCTCAGCAGTGATCCTCACTACAGCGTGCCAAAGAGAAATGGCTCCTGCTTTACTCTCTGGGGCATTGCCATCATGCAATCCCACCCCAGACAGAAGAGAGCAATCACGGCTCTGCGCCACGCCCTGGGACTGCTTCCGCTGCAAGAGATGGATAAAAGATAAGCGACAGCCGGGCGGCCGTCTTAGCCAGCCTCCTCCACGACACTGGGACAGAGCCCAATACACCGGAAAGAAACATACAGCATCAAAAATTCATTAGAGAGAACAGGAGAGGAGAGGAGGAGAAGAGTGATGGGGCTAAGAGAAGAGAAGCAGAGGGGAGTGAAAGTGGGATGTCAGTCGAGATGGTAGATATGGATGTCTGCTGTGTGTGGTGTTGACTGGAGAGCTGTATATGTCCAGAGACCACCAAGCAGATCTAGCTAAATTAAAAAAGACATTCTTGAATAAAATAAGCAAGTATTTATTTATTGATTTTTTAATGTGTACTTGTAAGTTTAACATAAGGTGGCAAACATAACACAACATGAAAAATTAAGGGGCTTGAATACTTTCGCAAAGCACTGTATATGCTTCAATAAACATATCTATAAAAGTATACTGATAGAATCATTGTTTTTGAAATAGGTCGAAATCGACTAATTCAGTCAAATTAATTTTTTTATTCTGTTTTTACCTAAATGAATCAGCATTTTTAACCAATTGGTCGAATGAATGTAAAATGTAAATGCGAGTGAAAATCAGTAAACAATTTAGTAATTTAGCTCAAACAGAATCTATGATAACAGATTGTACCATTCTTTTGTTTTAAAATTCTAGTTTTAGAGGGGTTATTTTAAGACGCCCTGAAACTCAGTTCAGTCAGAGGGGCAACTATTGTGCACCCTTTCACCTTCCTGGCTTGCTACTGAGACGACTCGATATCCTCCGAAGAAAAATGTACTGTCCGTAGAAGGCAGCACACATTCATTAGTGAGAGACGAAGAAGAGAAAAGACATTAGATTAGGATCCGGCAGTGCTTCGGGTTTGCTCTTAAAAGCTCTAGCAAGTCATGTTTGCATAATTAACTCAGCAATCAGGAAGCTCATACAGTATGTTCTTCTGAAATTATCTTTACCATCCAGTCAGGTATGAACAATGAGCAACAGACAATGAGCTGTTCCTTTATTTTTTCCAGAAAGAAAAATATATGCAATTTTCTAAGCATTTTGTCTATAAGCATCAATTTCCAGGTTCTTTTAAAGAAATTAAAAGTGAAGAGTGCTATTTTGTGACATGCTTCAAATAATATGTTAAAACAAAGACAATAATCATAAGTGGATTCCAAAAAGACAAAATAGTCTGATGAATAAAGGTCTGATTTTGGTCGGTGTACTGGATGGGTCAGTACTGAGAAATTCAATTCAAGTGGTGCTTGTGGCACAGAAATTCAACACTTCAGTCCTACATAAGTAGATTATGTATCACTGCTATGTTTCCTTCCTAACTTATAATAGAAGTCCAACCCTACTTGCTTTCTGGACTTCAGTCCCATCACCTCATTCCCTTTGTCCCAGAAATAATCCCAGATTTTCTGGCTCTTTTGATGTAGTGTGAGGGTATCGTTGAGCAGGATTTGGAGGACTACTGTATGTAATCCTCTTTCTGCAAAAGGAATGAATGGAATGAGTAAGAAATTTCTCCATCTATGCCCCTTAATGGTCCTCTCAGTAATCAAATGAAGCCTGAAGACTCTTCTTTAGAAGATTCACTCTCTGTATATATATATATATATATATATATATATATATATATATATATATATATATATATATAAAAACACTACATACCAATTGTCAACAATCACCAACAGAGATCTGATCTAGTACTTTGACAGTATTGGGACTGTAATTATTGTAAGATTCTCAAGGCCTTAGCTCAATATCCTAAAAGAGCCAGAGCAAGACTTTGTGAGGTTTTTTTTGCACACTGTAAAATTTTATTTGCTAAGCTGTTTGACCACCATGGTTTTTCTGGTGTTGCTGATTGACCAAATAAGTGCTGTTAGTTACTCACTCTCATGTCAATCTACAACTGTAGGACTTTCTGAGGAACATACAATAAGTTATTTTGAGTAATGCCTCAAAACATTTTGAGATGTTTTCGTTTTTTAATACAGTGGTCAGTGTACTTCTCCACTGCTTATTTGTGCATCTTCGACCGTATACCGCTACTGAAGTTACAGGTCAATATTGTAAATACAACAGACTTCAGACACTGGTCTTTGTAAAGAGCAAACAGTCCATATTTCCCACTAAAAATAAGGACAAGATCAGGACCCTTTACTCTACTGCAAACAACTCTCAGCTGAACCATTCGCTCTCCGCAAGCACGGTCTAATGAAGCGTTTTACCTCCATGGTATAAGGGCAACACGCACCCCAACAAACAGCAGTGACAACGGATTTGAAATATATGACTCCAGAGGGGGTTGTGATTGCCTTGAGAGTGAAGATGGGAGTCATATGTCTGCCATTTGAGACCAGTCAGCCAGGAGAGGCTGGCTTAATGTTTCAATGTTTAAATTAGATTCCCTTCAACCACGGTGACTGCCTGACTGAAAACTGAAAGTCTAACCCCTGAAGCGTGTCCAATGAGATCAGGTGAGCATGAAACTTTCCTGCTGACACCAGCGGCGCTCCGATAAAGCAAAGTGGCCACAACATGCAAAGCTTACATAAAGAACAGCCAGCAAAGTCCAAGCATCACTGTCTGAAACACAACATCCATTACTTTACAATACATAAGGACAAGACATTACAATACAAATAACCACAGCTCTGCAAGAATACACGGAAACTAGTCCTTGAAATCGCAATGCTATTCTGGCTAAATAGTTTTTGTAAACTTTGCTAACTAAATAGTGTGTGGAAGGTAAATGTGATAACTACGTCATTTGGTGGGCACTCTCCATTGATGGCTTCTTAAAAATAGAGGTTATTTGATGAATTTTGCAGTTTTAGACACAATATTTTTGATAACAAAAATAGTTTGCACACTACAAATATGAAACAAACAAATAAAAACAGTATTGCAATAGGAAACATTTTAGTCATTATTAGTTACCTTCATTAATGACTAATTTGATAGATTTTGTTGAAAAGGGCACTGTGAATAGCATAGGAGAAAAGGGGACACTGGTACATAATTTTACATAAAGGCGAGAGGGGCATTTACCCATTATTTATTGCATATCAGCCCAGTACGGCAAGACATTTGACTAAAATAAACACAAACGAACATTTTTTGAGACTTCTGTGATTTTGAAGTTTAAAAGTGTTAATAACAGCAAAAGTGTCATACACACTATGAACACAGTAAGAACATTGCACTTATTTTTTGATGCAGGTGCATAGTAGTTAAGGCCACCTAATATAAAGTGTGACCAGCAACTCTCATTAAGATGAATGCTATTATTATCGATAGGTATTCTAGACCTCTTACGCTAGAAAGGTCAAGACACAACACTGTCATTAAACAGACATGTACAAATGTTTACCTTTTCTAAAGAGATGGCGAAAGAGAGGAGAGAGGAGCATTTCTACTCCCACTGAAGCTGAATTATTGATCTTCCCTCATTTTAAATTTGGCAGCAGAGGTGGGCACACATTTAATTAACATGGGCAAACTGATCCGTGAGAGGTTTGAGCAAAAGAACACCTAAACTGTGCACAGCACAACCCTGCTGAGTGTGTCATGCGTAAAGGACAAATTCCAAGGGCACGAGACGGGAAGGATTAGATATAAAATCCGTTTTTCTTTCCTTCTTTTCTTTCTTATAAGACCCAAAATCGTCATGTCCTTTTTCATTCTACCCGAACTGATGACAGCAAAAATATCTGACAGTTTTCTGACATGAATCAAATTACAGGATACATCCTAGACAGGGTGGTAATTATACGGAGAACTTGCGCCAGGCTCTGCGGAGCGATTCTAGCCCTCCTCCATATCTCTGGAGTCCGTGCGTCATAGAAAGTGACGTCCCATTCAGTGCAGCGGTGCTGAATATTGCATCTCTGTCTCCTACTCTTTTTTTTTTTTTTTTTTCTTCTTCCACCAACTCGTATGTCTTTCTTATACTTCCTCTCTGAGCTCTCTTCCCTGACTGTCTATCGTTAACTCTAGTCTTGTCTAGTTTATGCAGTGACTCACTGCTGTTGAACTAAGCTCCGTCTGTTAGAATCAACCCTGCAGCCAAGACCCTGTAAATGGCCTCCTTGTGTAATGGTGGCCTCCTCGGCCCCTAGCGGAGCCTCCCATCTGTGCCGAACCCATCCCAGTCTGCAGCCTGACGGCTCTCTGACCGGGGCACACCACCTACAGCTCATTATCAAGGTAACAGGGTGGATGAAGGTCAGTCAGAACGCTCTGAGCTTTCCTCTCTTAAGAGAGACTATCCTTTATAATACTCGCTCACTTTGCACTGCTTCAACAAATTATTACTATAAGAAACTTAGTGACTTAGGAATGGATGCCTAGCAAGTATTAATTCGTAATTATTGTTTTTATCATTTACTATACGACATTTATTTGTACACAAAGCAGACGGTCCATTCATATAATATTCATATAAAAAATTTGTTAAAGTGTTAATATGCTAGCTAAAAAAAATAAATATGTGTATTAAAATATATACATTTACACAAAGCAGGATGCTGGTAGTAATTATTATGAATATTCATAGCACATTCTGGTTTAAAAGTGGTTCATAATCTTAGACTGGTTTAGAAGTGGCTTATAATTAGCTTTTTATTTGCTCTCCCAGTTTGTCTATTTTTAGTAAACCAGACCAATCTAACCAGGAAAACCATCTAACCATCTTATTTAACTCAATGTTTGCTTTAGCATAATGTAAAGAGTACTGAATTTTGCTTTTAAAATATTGTACAAACATTTAATAAAAAAAGAAGTACATTCAGGCTGTACTTTATTACACATATTAATATCATACTCATAATCTTGGTTTAGGAGTGGTTTATAAATATTAGATTTTTTTTTTGTTGGTCTAAATTCAGCAAACCAGATCTGCCTGAATGAATGTATGAATAAATACAAATCTTAGAATGCCTTAAGCCATTTTAATGGTCTAAGGCGGTTTGCTGGTTTTAGCTGGATGAAGCCAGTCTATGTGGTCTCCCAGCAAAGCCGGATCAGTTAATCCAAGACACACCTCAACACAGGATGATCACCATCTTGTGTTCAGGCCTCAAGTGAAGCGAACTGGTTGCGCTTATGTGCAACAGAATTCCCAAACAGCAAGTCAATCAACTAATTATTCAGCTGTAATTGGTGTCAGAGGCCCATCAATATCAGCAGCCAGCAGAAGCTGCAGAGTCACGCCTCACATTAATCATGTGTATGTGTCTAATGACTGCTGCTCCGAGAACCATAAACCCTCAGAGTACTGACTGACAAGGCTGCCAACTTCTGCCGTCGCACAGATCCCAGTTTGAGATGGAAATCATCCAGGTAGCATTTTAATTAATCATGCAGGGTCTGGGCTAAAATACAGTCCGTTTGGATAATTTAAACAACACCTGCCTGTAAATAAAAAATAGTCTGTGGAAAAGTCATTATATCTTCACTTTATGACCCTGCCTACTTTCTTTGCTGTGTAAACACAAACCTAATGCATTCTGGATAGCATCAACTCATCTACTGCCTTAAAGGGACAGTTCACCCAAAAATGAAAATTCTGTTATTGATTGCTCTCCCTCGTGTCCTTCGTTAATCTTCGGGAACACAGAATAATATATTTTTGATAAAACACAGACAGCAAGGTTACTACCACGATCAAGGTGCAGAAATGTAGCAAGGATATTGGTAAAATAATCAATTTTATGAAGCTACAAGAATACGCAAAAAACCCCTAAAACAACGACTTTATTCAGTATCACGATACATGCGCTTGCTTATGCTTCATATAACTTGTTTTTTTCTTTGCACACTGAAAGTATTCTCACAGTTTTGTAAAATTACGGTTGAAACCCTGGTGTCACATGGATTATTTTACTAATGTCTTTGCTCCCGGACCTAGCTTGCTGTCTATGAGAAGGTCAACAAAAGTCTTGCAGGTTGGGAACAACATGAGGTTGAGTAGTTAATGACAGAATTTTCTGTTTTGTGTACACTATTCCTTTAAAATGGATTTAATAGAAAATAGATGTCTACAAAACCCACAAATGTGCACGATTTCATTAAACTTCTCTGACGTGACGAGATCTATTCCACTTTTTTTTTGTCAAAACTGGTTTAAAAATACATTTAAAAAAACAAAGTTAAAAAAAGAAGTGTACACAGAGTTCTTTCTTGTGGGTCACTGCTAAAAGCAGCAGCTCACTGAAAGGCCCATCAGTCTCTGCCACTGGTGCGTGAGCAGACAATTTGTCATAGAGCTACATGAAAACTGAAGAGCACCCTTAAAGTTATAGATGACCGGCATGCTGATCCAGCGAATTCAATTAGATAATCATGTACGCTGAAAGAATAATGGCTGGTCTATTAGGCTCACTAATAATGAACGAGGGAAAAACACATTACAGCTGCCATTCAGTTCTTTCTTCATTAGGCCTGAGGAAGGAGGCACCACCAAGGCAAATAAAAGAGAAGAAAACCCCAGTTTAACAGTGAAAAAAACAAGACCGCTCGCTCCTCTAAGGGAAACTCGCACTGAATGCATTATCATGGATAAAAAAGGAAGGAAAATGAAGGCTGAGGGAGACTGTGGATGCGTGCTTTGATATTCAGCTTCATGTGGAGAAATAATAAACATTCTTCTTTGCAGTTGTCTCTAGATGATTCCTTGCTAACAGTCCCAGTTGGTTTTGGAGTGTGTTAATTACCCATAGAGTCAATCTGAGCCATCGAGGCAGTTTAGCACAGCTGTGACTCAATCTTACACACACACACACACACACACACACACACCTTTATGAGGCACATCTGATAGTGTGTACAGACACAGAATGGGGCGATGAATAGAGGATGTGTTCCCGCTTCTTGTACACAGCTTTTTTTCTTACAAGCAGTTTAAAAATTCCCAGAGGAATATTTGTCTTTCAAAGCTTAGGTTTCTAAATTGTGGTTCATTTAAGTATTAACTTTGTCTTAGATGTTTTCCTAAAGTAAAAATAGACACTACTAAGACAAATGTTGTCGTACTGTAAAAGCAACAGAGATATGAAAATAATAAATATTACACAGCATGAAAAAATTAAATGAGTTGAATTTATATTATGCGATTACCAAGGTCTTTTACCTCACGAGAAAAAAAAAACGTAAATGTCCATTAGGTTTCCATTTAATATATCATAATTAACTATTACAAATAAGGTTGTGAATGGTAGGATTTTTATGCTGACCAAGACTGTGCTTATCTGATTAAAAATCCAGTAACCTAGTTATATCGTTATTGTTACCACTGCATCACATTGTTACCAATGTAATAACTATAGTTAAAAACTTCGGTTTTAATATTTTGTAATGAATTCCTGTGATTCAGCAATAATTCTTCACATTATCCTACAGAACTTTACAATGTCCTCCAGACTGGGTGCTCAGATATAAAAAATTCTTATAATGCTGAAAAGAGATTTTATTGCTTAATATTTTTGTTCAAAATCTTTTGATAAAAACAAGTTTAGAAAAACAGAATTTATCTGTGATAAAATTTGATGTAAATGCAGATCGCTTCTGATCAATTTAATGCAGAGAAATTTCTTCTAATCTTTGAGAAATGTCTTCTATTTAAACTTTTTTTTTTTTTTTTAGGTTGAATAGATTAACCAAGACCTCAAAAGCATCCTATTTTCTATGTTTTTCTTTTCTAGGGCTTACGTATAGTCAGGATAGATTAGTCAACTATATTTTCTCTCAACAAGTCTCTTATTTGTGAGGAAATGTTGTGGGTTAGATGCTCCACAGCAGCACTGCACCTCACTGTGCCCGGAGTGAGGAAAAGACTGTCTGGAGTGTCAAAGAAAGAAAACAAAGGAGGCGAGCACAGAGCAGGCCCTGCTCACTTACTGATGGAGAGCTGATCTACAGAAGCCAGATGAACGAGAAACGAAACATCAGCAGACTGCTGGATTCACTGGAGTGAGACAGAGCTCCATGCTCAACAATGACAGCAGCTCTGGGATACTGCTCAGCCATCTGAACAGCTCTCATTTTGACGACACCTGCACCGAAAGCTGTAATGGCTAAAATTCTGTCCATTTTGTAAGAAACTGGATAAATAAATAAAAACATTCCACGAAAAAAGCATTCTTTTAAAATTTTTGCTATTAGCGTAAAAAGCTTGCAGTTGTGCTGAACTTATATACACGTACACAACCTTTTACAAAATCACAATAAACTATTTAAACAGATTCTGTATTTTCACCCCTGTGAAGCATGTCCGTCATGATTTGCAAAAATCGGAGAAAATCTTGTTGGGGTGACTTTTTGACGATTGAAATTACGAAATGGCTTTAAACAATTACTAAACGCATTTTTGAATATCTCAATGTTGACTTATTCACAGTATTATTTCAATGCTTCTGTCATCACTGCGTGATCTTAAAGCACTTAAATGCTGCTCTGCGTGAACTGCATCTCTGCATCATTTATAACGTGCGTTTGAATACATAACATGCACCCACCGTCTTCCCAAATTTGTAAGAAAAACTGTTGCCAAAAAAGAAAAGCTTTAAGGTCTCTCTGTGGATTTCCGCCTAAATATAAGTGCTATGGTTTAAAATTTGATTTGAAAGAAAAAGAAATTACAATAGAGTCAGGCAAGAATTATTATATTTGTTGTTATTATTATGTTGTTAGTATTAGTTATGTGCCCTAAAGCCTAAAATCAGTAAAAATGTGGCTCTTCACACAGCTGAAGTGGAGAACGTACAGCAAATAAACTATTTATGTGTACTACACAGGAGCACAGTAAAACTGAAGCTCTTAACTAAGCTTAAATGAATTTTTAGGTTTATTAAAATGAACATAATTAGTTTGGATCAACCAATAATTGGCAAACCACCTACAGTTACATTTATTAAAAAAAACCTCGGACCATCATGGAAACACTCACGGTGCTCGTGAAACTCACTAACAGTAAAGAAAAGAGGTTAAACCATCACATTCACTGATCTGCACACAGGCATATGGCGGCTCATTTTAATTAAGTTTCATAAATTCACTCGCCTCTTCCTATATTGTACATTTCTGCAATTACATTATGCAGAGAGAGATTTATGATCCCCAGCACATTTCAATATCCAGCTTTCCAGCAAAGATTTTAATAAATGCTAGCGTATCAGTCTTAAACGATGAACCCACGCGGCGTTAAATCAACAGCGTTTATTCCGCTTTATTATTGCTGACTTTATCGAAATGTAATACTACGAGATTCCATCAAACATGAATGTTTTAACATCCGTATTCTGATAAAAAATTAAAACCCGATATATTCTATAACCACACAATAAAGACATATAAAAGTCAACAGTGCCTTTAGATTTTGATGGTATGTACAAGGCCATATGAGAGTCGTATAACATCGGTCTCCAGGCAGGCAGGGCTGTGAAAAAAAATGAGAAAAAAAAGAGAGGTGCAGCTTGCGATCAATTACCTGCCGTTACTTGGCAGCTGAGTCAATCAATAGCAGATCAAAGCTGCCAGGGATCCGCTTCCTCCAATCCATCAGACAGGAAGACAACGTTAGGATGGAGCAATGAGATGTGAAATGAAGAAGACAGGGTTATCTCTAGATCCAGCCAATGCGAATCCTGGCCTTCCAGCTGCTTTAAAAAACACGTGCACACATGCATTCCCTCCACTTTCAGGAGCCAAGAGCACTTTCACAATGCAGGTATATTGATAAAACAATTAAAGCCTTCACGTTCAATTGTTTTGTAGTTGGGACGGCTCTTTTAACTCTGCGTCTCTGCAAACCCGGCCTTCCAAATTGAGTCTCTGCCGCAGAGTGAAATGTCAGAGGCCCATTCACGATAAAATGAGCTTGACTTGGCATACAGCATCAAATGTATTTGCACCGCCAGGATAATTCAGTGTTGCAAAAATGATATACAAACAACAAAAGACTCGAAAAGAATAACAAGCAGATGCCTGAGGATTCGCAGGTCCAACCCTCTGTTCTCTTCCTCACTAACATACAAATTCTCAACACCCTGCGCCCTTGCAGTCATTTAAATTTTAAGAAGCAGGTTGGTGAATTATTGCCGGCAGTGAGCTGGGAGTTCTTCCTGTTCGGGGTAACAGTCCAGCGGCCCTGTGCTGCTTTATCAGCACAACTCAAGCAGTGTCTCTAGGGCACCTGATAGGACTCACGGACTGACCCCATAATGTATCACTGAGTTTGGGGGGAGTTTGTCACATGGTTTGAATGAAAGTCTCCACTGCATTGCTCCAGGGCTAAAACTTGACTTCACTGCATCACGAGTGAAGTGAATGCAAAAGAAGAAAAATCCAAAAGTCCAAAAGCACTTTGCACAAATGACAAGCCCCTGTGCTAATAATGAATTTGACCTTCAATGACAAACAGGGTTTAATCTAAAGGTAGGCAAATAGGTAGGTTGGTACATAACCATCTATTAAAAGATAAAAAAATATTTTTTTGCTATTATATTATAAATGTCTTTGTTATCAATTGAATTCATCTTTTAAAAACACTAATATTAATATAGTAATAAATGTATTCATTTATTATTATTATTATTATTATTATTATTATTAATAATAATAATAATAATAATAATAATAATAATAACAGAATGGAATAGAACATAGAAACAGAAAAAGCTAGATCCAGTCTTGGATAAATCTGAATTTATTTTTGTGTATTTTACTTAGCATTACAAACTTGACAGTGGTAGTAAATGTAAATATATATATATATATATATATATATATATAATAGCAAACCCCAAGTCTCTTTACCACTTCCTATTGCTAATGCTTGATTTTCAATCAATATCTGAATCAATAAATAAAACCAATAAAAAACCAATAAAAATCGCTATGAACTATATGTGGACTACAAATGTTAAAACAACATACACACACCTACATGACTTTGTGGTTTACGGGGATTCTCCATAGGCATAATGGTTTTTATACTTCAAAACCATATTTTCTGTCGCCCTACACCCACCCTACCCTCACAGAATACTATTACAGAATTTCATAAAACACTGCTTTAGCATGCTCAGGAAGTGTCATCATAAACCATGGTACCATACACACGCAAGATTTGTACATGCATCATGGATAAGAAAGTAAATCTGTACATTGGTCTTCCACATTTAAATGTAGCAAATGAAATGCTCCAAATATCTAAAACAGTTTGACTGATCCAGGACACTATAGGTAGGCCAGAGCATCCACCCCTTCTCGTCCATAGCATTTACCTCACAATTTACAGCCTCAGGACACCTCCACAGAAAGCCTCACCCTGGTTATGCAGTTCCTGACCTCAATCTCAGGATCAATACACTTCTTCACAATGGGCTTGGTCAGCAACTGGCTTTAAAGAAACAGTTCGACCAAAACATTGTGCTATCATTTACCCACAGCCACGCCTAACCACATCCGTATGACGAGGAGAACATAAAGAGAAGCTTTAAAAGGTGCTCTTTTTATTTACGTATGGCTAGCTGTACGATGAAATGCTGATTTTACATCACTTTTGAAGCTCGATAGCATCCATCCACATTGTATTATATTGTAAACGAAGCAGCACCTCAAGGCTTAATGTGGAGATGACCACACGACACATACTGAATGCAACGCATTCAAAACTCATTACTAAACTCATTATTATTCATTATGCATGGTACCGAAGTAAGACTTAATTGGGCATATTTGCCATCTGCAAAATTAACAAGTGCCAGAACTTGGGTTCAGCTGCCAATGAGACAAGAAGGGCTAATGCACTACCATTCTCTCCCTGCGATGTAGGGCTGCAAATCTCCAAAAGTGCACTTAGTTCAACCAGGCATGTGTAAATTCCATAACACCGTTTAATCTCATAAGGTGTGTATAAACATTTTTCTGTGAAATACTGGGAAGAGGGAGTTGCTGATGGCTTCCAGTAACATCAATCTTGCGCACAGGCGTTCGAATGCCTTGACATCTTTCCAAGTAAGATAACTCTTCAAGATCCTATAAATAAAAGCAGTAATCATAAATTTATAGAGCTCATCACCTCTACTTAGTGATCGCCTGTTCTTAGAAAAATAAATTACTGTTTTCGTTCCGAGTATGGAAGGGAGAAGCAAAGAAATGTTTAAGGTCAAGCTGACCTTATCAAGGATGAAAACATGATGGAGTACAGCGCCGTGAAATAGATTTTGATGCATTCCATTTAAGATTATCTTTATGAGGTGAAAAGAAAATGCTTTTGGTTTTCTATTTTTTCTGCACTGCATGTATGGCTCTAAGAAAGATTTTCAATATAGATGTTGAAAAAATAATGTATAAATAACGCCAGTTCACTCGGTTGCCAATGCCCTGAACAGATATTGTCTATAAAAATCTTTAAAGATTATGCTATTAATATATTTCTAATCAGCAATACAAACTATCAGAACTATATCAGAAAGTCTGTAAAAGAAAATGTTTACATTATATAGTTTCTGTAGAAGATTCAGTAATTTCCCCCCACAACTAAAAAAAAACATTAAAATGTACATGAATTATTATGTATTTTGTACACTCTGCTGTTAAAAGGATAGGGAGGACGACTGGAGTCCAGAGCAGCTCATTGACTGGATGCTATTATGCCACAAAATGAACACAAGCCCGCTGTAATGTAAGTTTATAATGTGTTATCAGATTCAGCTGAATACACACAACTAATGAAAGCCATATTGATCCTATACAGACATAAAAAATGAGCCTTTTTAAAAAAAAGACTTTTTAGAGGCCATTTGGCAAAAATGATACAGAGTATAAAATGAGCCAGAGTGGGGGCTACCAGAGTGATAGAGAGAAAATATTCAAGGGAAAGTATAAGAGCAAAAACAGAAAAGACATGAAACAATGAACAACAGAAAGAGAGCAAAGGAAACAAAGAAAACTTGCTTGTGAATCTCATTAGGATGCAAGAGGGCATCTATGAACATTAAAGAGAGAGACAGAGAGAGAGAGAGAGAGAGAGACTGAGAGAGAGAGAGAGAGAGAGAGAGAGAGAGAGAGAGAGAGAGAGAGAGAGAGAGAGAGAGACTTGTGGTATGGTAAAACTAACCCGTCACCAAGGGGTGATTTATAATTATAGATCTTTCCATTTGTGCATAGGGTTGAGAATATGCAAAAAAAAGATATGCTGAGAAAATTATACTAAAAAGACCAAAGATCAGTGAGAATTTGGTTATAAGTGATAATGTTTTTGCATGCATAGTGGTCCTGACACACTGCATACAGTGTTTGATCACATCCCATGTGTTACTTTAGAAAAAAAAAAAAAAAAGGTAATTTTTTTTTTTACCTGATATATGATGGTGGACAAAATAAAAGCTAAATAATTATGGAGGAGAGCCCTACTTAAATATATATATATATATATATATATATATATATATATATATATATATATATATATATATATATATATTTATTTATTTATTTTTTTTTTTTTTGGGGGTTATTTCCTTGACTGTTTTATGAGAAATATTTTAATACATATTATTTTTGTAATTAAATATTAGCATCACAACAAATTAAATGTATTTAAATTATTCAGCATAGTTAGAGGGTATTCCAATCATCATTTCATGCTAAAAGAAAAACAAACAAAAATCCTGACTTTTAATACAAATAAGCTCACATGGACAAGTGAAGTAATGCAGCATTTTAGTATTATTTTTTATTTCATTCTTAGAATATGTAAGGTTTAAATCAATTAATAAATCCCTGATTTATCCCAGCTTATTGATCCACTACACACTACCCTTCAAAAGTTTGGGGTCATACATTTGTTTTTAATGTTTTTGTTGTTTTAAAAAGTCGCATTTATTAAATAAAAAATGCTGTAAAAATTTGTAATATTGTAAAATAGTATTACAATTCAAAATAACAGTTTACATTTTAATACATTTTAAAATATAATTTATTTCCATCTTCAGTGTCACTTGATGCTTCAGAAATCATTTGAATTTAAAATTATCATCAATGTTGAAAACCACGCTACGTTTTTTTCCCCAGGACTTTTTGATGAATATAACTTTTTCAACCATTTATTCGAAAGATACATTTTTGTAACATTACACATACCTTCAAACTCTCTTTTGATAAATGTCAGGTAGCATAGTAGCGTATATGTTTTAGTCATAACTACTGCGCATTAAGAGCTCTCGAGGGAGATGGGGAAAACCAATACGACTCTAAAGTGGAATTAATAAGATAAGCGTATCCGTAATCCATTCAAAAGACGTCCTCTAAAGTCTCGAGTCAAACACAATTCATAGTCTTTGAGGTTCTCGTGAGTTTGGCAGATCTGGCGCTGCTGAAAGCAACAAGGGAAGTTTTTAAGCTATCATGCAAATAACACCTGAGGCCAACCGTCAGCGTAGTAGATCTGACATCAAACAGCTGGTTACATTCACCACCAAGTTCATGTTCTTCAGCACAGTGAAAAAAAGTAGCCGATCTTGTGATCACATCTGAAGACCAGGTCAAATCAAGCGACAAGGAATTCGGGAAGGTTAGGTTTAACTGCGATTATTTTTAAAATATCTAGCGAACGTCAGAGTGAATCAACAGACAGAATAAATGAGGCTTTTTGTGGCGCGCGCTAACCCTGACCCGCTGTGCGAGTGTGCAGCAGTACTGGTTTCACTTGCTCTGAACACTGTTGCCTGGAGACATGCTGATTGACGCATTTGCTCGCTCTCTGAGGGTGTCTATGAGCCGATCCAAGCCTGTGCTGCTGGCTCAGTGAGTCAGCAAAGTTATGTGGGCAACATTTTAGCATCATCACAGTGGTCCGTGCTATAATCAGCTCGAGCCGGTCAGCTTCATTGAGCGTTGTCTGATAATCCAAAGCAATAAACAGCTGATATTTCGGGAGGATGCATGGGGGATAACAAACTGCAGGCTGCCTACTGGTTAGGCAACTCTGAGTAAATGTGAGTAATCGGTGTGACACACTCTCACAATAGCCTGTTTCATTATTCTGAGACAGGAAGTTGGCAGGAGATCGCTTCCTCGATTGTGAACAGACTTCACAGACCACAGAATTACAAAATCGGACTTAATTCAGTACCAAAAAAGTATTGAACTAAATATTTTAATTTCCCATTGTCCACACCAGAAATACAGAGAATGGCCAATTAATTAGTAAAAATAGACACAGATTCATTCTGCACTCATTCTCCTTTATTAGTAGACTTAAATATAGGGGTTAGTATTTTTTATTTATTTTAGTATTTTAGATTTTTGTTGTTGTTGTTCATGAAATAAATTAATATTTTTATCCAGCAAGCATACAAGTCCCAAACTTGGTTAAAATGTTTTCAACATTCACCTTTACCAGCACGATAATAAATTATATTTTAAAGTATGTTAAAATCTAAAGAGTTATTTTTAATTGTTACATTTCATAACATACAATATTACAATATGACACAATATTACTATTAATTTGTGCTGATTTTTAAGTTCTACAATTAAATATTACAGGATAGACATTTAATTTATACATATTTATTTCTTTATAATTATATTTATTTACAGGTTTCCGTTTAGTTTTTTTGCCTTGGTGAACATATGAGAGATTAATTATTAACATTTTTAAATTTTAAATTAAAATAAAATTACAATTTTAAACAGTTAAAATTCAGAATAAAATTCACACTAAACATGGGATTCAAAACCTATAACTAAATGTAAATAAAGATTTTTAATTAAACATAAATAAATTAAATTATATATATATATATATATATATATATATATATATATATAATTACTTTTAAATTATATAATTACAACTTTAATTTTAATCAAGAAGATAAAATTTATAATAAAATAATTATAAAAATTACAATTTGCAATTTTCTACACAGCATGATCTCAGAAACAGTGCGTTCAGTTGGTTCGACTGCTAGTAAAGACTCCCATGCACCATTGTGTGAAGACGACAAGCACCACTGGGACTCTTAACACCACCAACATAATACAGAACTCCCACATGACACTCCTTCAGACGCTGTAACAGAGCTCTGTGAGCTGGAACATGGTGACTAGTCACTGTTTTCTATTTTCTATTTTCCTTCTCTCTCTCTGCCATTTCAGCTTCCCTCAGCCCAGTCCATACCATTAATAAATGATGGCCCCTGATCAGCCAGGTTTCACGACTGCAATTATTTTCAACACGCAGCACGTGAAGAAACGGAGCCGACGTGGAGCCAGTCAAATTAGCCGCATTTGCCAAACTTAAATATGTCTGGAACCAGGAGGACATAAAAAAAAAAAACGAGACTTCAGAAGATTTCAGAAGTGTGCTGCAGCATGATAACGCTCCACTATCTTCCTCATAGTGACTGAAGACGCGTTCATAGCCCTACTTTCTCTACGACCCCGACCAGCACGCTAAAGCCAGAACAGCTCTCACGTGTCCTGCAGAAGGAGTTAGGATGGGGGGGTGGGTGGTGCTTGAGGGGTATTCAGCACCTTGGACAGCTTCTCGCAAAGCCTTCCCAATCCAGAGCCATTTCAATGAGACATACGAGCGGCGGCGTTCTCCTTTCCATACTTTGGATTATCTTCATTCACACGCAGTCCCAACACCTCTCCACTATCTCCGTTTCCATATCGCATCTAACCACTCGCTAAAATTTGGCTTCCCTTCACTTTTAATATCTCAATCGAGTAATCACCCGCACCTGCGTAACAAAACGCTGTCTGTGCAAACTGGCCACTCTAAGCGCAAGACTGGACCGCGTGTATTTCAAGCACCGATTGCTGGTAATGACTATGCATTCGCAATTTGTGCGGTAATTAAGAAATACGCTGACATTAGCAGGCTTGAGCTGGTAAACATTGTACCTTACACTCAAAGGAATATATGCGTTCATACACATTTGGCAGATAGGTGAGACGTGCGCTCAACGGCAGTGTTTGTGTGCACTGGCGTCGGACCCCAGGAGTCGGTTTAATGCATGGTGATATGCAAATTTGCTCTAGTTTTGGATCTTAGGAACCACATTTGGTTCAAAAGCTGCAGCGGAGGTGAAGAATAGCGGTAAATACTGCCGAAACGCGCGCTTTTTTTCTTGACCCAAAGCTATCAGAAGACGAGCGCAACATTATAAGAGTCGTAATACAACCCTGCACAACAAAACCGATCACAAATATCAAAATAGATTTAATTATTAGGATGTTAAGCAAAGATCACGTACAATGAAGATATTTTATAGATGTTTCATAAAGAGATTCATAATTTTTTTTGCACCCTCATATTAATCCACATTTGTATGACTTACTTTCTTCAGTTAAAATCAATGGGGTCAATGTCCAAAACAGCATTAAACCTGTTTTAATTGTAAAATTTAAAATTTTAATTGAGTAAATGATTACAATAGCACAATACTGAACATGTTTCATCTAGGTTTTAAAGCAGGCTCCAAACCAGAATCCTTTAATGCGCGGTGTGCGTTTCCATGATGCATTAACATTTTAACTTTTCTTATCTTTGTTCAGATGCGTGCTGATGTACATAGAAAGGGCAAAAAGAGCCACAAAGGAGAGCCGAAGAGAAAAATCAATACCATGTCTCAAATTGCTCTACAAATGGTTGCATTAAGTGTCTCTAAAGGAAATAAGAGGCGGAGAGAAAGAACATGTGGAACGAAACATCGCTGGCCGTCCTCAACATCAACAACATACAGTACGTATTGACATGGACCGTGTTTACTGGAAAAGGCTGAAATCAGATACGGCCTATGCCTAAATCTTGACAAAGATGCAAACCAATACATTTAAATAGCTACTAAATAATAATCATTTATCAACCAAAGTGCAACATGGCCGATGCCGTCAGAAAGAGGAAAAGGTACGCTGCAGTTTACCGTCTGCTCTGGTCAATACGAATCCTCTCAGCTTATCTCTCCCTTAAGTCACAGGCAACACATTAAAGCCTTTCTGCAGTAATTGCAGCTGTCTCGCAGGCTTTCAATAACTGGATGGCTCTGACTATAAGCCAGCACATCACCTGTTTCAAAAAGGACCGTGTTTAGGCATGTCATGATTGACCGGAGTAAGGTTTTTAAGTTTTATGCTGAAAACCTTTTTACCTAACGCAGCGTCCCCGGTCAAAAAATGGCTGGCCTCTTAAAAACTGCTGGTAAATATCATTAATATTATTTATTATATAATTAATATCACTATCAAATCTCGCATTCAGTGTTTTTGACGACTTGCCTTTCAATTAACAGAGTTTTTGTTGTTGTTTTGTAGTTCATAGATCAGTCAATGATCTCAGATCAGATCAAAGTGAAACAAATATTGATTCATGAATCATTTTGACAACATTGTCTTGAAATCTGAGGTGAATAAGATCAGATCAAAAAGGCATATAATCAGTTATCTCCAATAAGAAATACAAAATGCATGAAAAACATACTGATAAAAAGATTTCATTCAATATTTGGTAATAATATACTATAATGAGAAATTTAAAAAAAATTTAGTGTAGGCTGATCGTTTTTGATTGGGAACATTACAAATGTAACACAGTGGGGGGAAAAAAATCTCAAGTATTTAAATTATACTTTTTTTATGCCCTTTGTGTGGAAAATCTGTACGTTTTATGAAGTTAAATTTATAAATGACTCCAGATTAATTAATTACCAGATTAATTCAAATGAATTATAAATTGTAAGAATCAAATGTCATAAAATAATAATAATAATAATAATAATAATAATAATTAAATAAAATAGTCTGGGCAATTTAATAAATCCTTCAGTAAGAACACATAATAGATCAAATGTATTACAGCTATCATCAAAAGCACTGAAAGCATTAAGCAACGCAACCGCTTTTAACCTTTATATTTATATTTAAATCATTTCTGAAGGATTGTTTGACATCGATGACTGATGTCTAAGCTAACGGCTACTGAAAATTCAGCTTCAAGAATAAAGTCCATTTTAAAATATAATCAAATAGATTAGATATTGTAAACCGTAACAATATTTCACAATATGACCATTTCGACTGTATTTGGGAATCATGAGCATAAGAGACAAACATTTTTAAACAGCGCAGCGTGTACAGCCTGTGTAAACACTCTCTGATTTTACTGAGGAGCACAATTCTTTACGGCTGCCGCAGCCTAACAAGTTGAGAGTTTATGGAAGTAACGACTGGTACAGATCCACAAGCTGATACACATTCTGCGTGGATCAACAACACCCAGAGAAATCCACACAAAAAAAAGCTGCGAGGAGGGTCTTTTTGCTACTTCACAACATCTCTGAAAGGCTTCAGATGGAGACAACAAAATAAAGCCGGGATCAGAATCCCTGGAGAGAAGCAGTGCCTCCGTACCATGGCAGCATCCATTGTTTACTCTCACAGTGTGAATCATACTCTCCGCAGCGCAATCCCAGACTTAAGTCCCACAGATCTGAGGACAGCTAAGACATTCTGGAGGCTTAATTCATCTAGTAGGAGGTTTTGAGTGACGACAGGGGGCAGGACGCCAGGGGAAATCAGAGCCGAGTTTCCCTGCTAAACATTAACTTGCCTACCTCCTCACATCACTCACAACGCCGGGACTCGTTGAACCGTAGCAGTGGATAACTGACCTAGTCATCTCTGTCATCACAGAGAAACAATACCAGGCAGAGTCTGCAGGCTGCAGCTACACAAGTTCTCTCAATGGCACACACTGGGTGTGTCTCAACATCCAGATTATTTATTTATTTATTCATTCTGTTCTGTAAGTGCACCAGCTACATTCTACACAAAGCTGAAGTCCGACAATGCATTCAAATGGGCTTTTGTGAAACTTTTATTATCAGCGCGGTATTAAAAAAAAATAATAATAAAAAAAAACAACAGCAAAGACTTTAGATGCTCGACTGCAGTACATAACCCGTCACTGTTACAATTCACGAAATACGGTTATTTACACAATTGTTTCGATTTTTTTTAAAAAAACACAACACGCATATAAAATTCATATAAATATGAATGAATTAAATAGCTTTAAACTTGATACTTAGCTGAACGGGCATTTAATATTTAATAAAAAAAATATAATTAAAATAATATCTGAGAGAAACCAATACAAATACCACAGAAAAGCTGACAATTTAATAAACGAGTGATTATTTAACCCGAAAAAAACTAACTTTAATCAAATTGAACGCGATACAGATGCGATACACTGGCTTACGAATCTGATGTTCGATACAATGTCTTCATCGTGTTCAAATCAAGCAGGTGCATGTAAATAATCAATAATAACGCTCGTTACTAAAACTTCCCTCGGCAATTCCGATGTGTCACTCACCGCTTTGCTCTCCAAGAAAGACGAGTTTGAATTTCCTTAAAGGGTTTCCAAAGTCACTACCCACAGACATGTTTGAGGGCTTGTTTTTAACAGCGTGTTCCCACCGGTGTGAATGTCTGGATGGGGCAGCGCGATGGAAAAAGCGGCGCTCCTGTGCGTTAGGAAACGGGAATGCTGCACTGGATCGGCTGTCAGGCTGGGCAGCTGCTGCGCATGCGCGGCCTCACCTCTCCCTCGCTCGCTCTCTCTCTCTCTCTCTCACGCGCATGCAAGACGTAATGCTGTATCGACCCACGGAGCGTGACGTCATGCTGTAGCAACCCACAGAGCATGACGTCATGCTGTATCGCCTACTCCGCTCTGCTTTTGATTATATATATAGATCTATCTTATAACAGGCATATCTTGACAATGCTTGATTTATTTGTTAATTGGTTGGTGCCCGGGGTAGATTTCAAAAGCTGGTCATTTAAAGCATGCCTGTGTGACCAGAAATTCCCAAGCAGGGGTATATATGTACCTACCTAGGGGGTAATTAAGTGGGTTCCAGGGGGCACTTGGAAAGAATTCCCATTCTGCTAATAGAAGAAAAAAAGATTACAATAACTAACCAACTGCTAATAATTTATAATTGCGCAAGTTTGGTGACTTTGTTTAAATGAAGTAGTAACAGCATTAATGATAATGCTAAATAACATCAGAAGAGTTTGACAAGACCCAGATTGCAATATGTGCATCTCCTAAGATTTTGCAAGATAAAGATCGAGTCAAAAGTAAATTATGAAATTGAAATTACGCCAAAATGATTTAGATAAAAAGTCTCAATTATAAAAAAAGACATTTGCTTTCTTTAAAGATCAGTCAAGTGGCGAAATAAAAAAAGCAACAAATTGTGAACAAATTTTATATTTGAAATAAGTTACACATTGGTAAATATATGTTACATATTGAATAATAAAGACTTAGAAAGTCACGATTCATTACTCCAAGCAGCAATTATAAAAGCATGTTGTCATTTGTTTTAAGAGCAAAAAAAAAAATTAAAAATTAAAAACAAGCACAAAGTGTATAATAAAACAGCATTATCAGGTATAAAAATATATTGTACAAACTTTTGATGCTTATTTTCAAAATGTCTTCACATTTGAAAGTATAATTTGAAATCTGCTACGGGCTACAATAATTATTTGAAGCTACACACGCCTCAACTCACACACAGCTTGATATTCGACACACTCGTGTGTATCTGTGTGCATTTGGGTATAAAGAGCGCCCCGCATCCTTCACATAGTCTTCAAATACACATACACCAAAAAAAGAAAAGAAATGAATCATCAAATTGCGTATTAACCAAATCTTAAGGACAACATACAGACATTTCTGTCACAAGTTCTGTGACCTCTCCAAAGACGCCACCGTCCGTTGACGAGAGCCGTGGCTATAAAGTATGATAAACTGTTTATAGTGCTATACGTAGTTAATTATTAATACCAGAAAAACTGTGTGAAGTTGGAAAATCCCTGAATCTGTCCAGTTATTGCTCCGCAGGTGGAAATAAATACCCAAGAAGTTAGTGCACAACTTGAGAAAAGTCCAAACTGAATTCATCGCATTTCCAGCCAGATGTTGAAAGGAGGAGGGTTTCTGACGAGAAATATCCAGGGGCTCAATTCACTGAGAGGGCTCTCAAAAGTGAGCTGCGATGGGCTAAGCAGAGTCGAGGCATCACAGGGGTCCCTCTGGCTTGTTCTCTAAGCTGTACTCTCTGGTCCGCTGCATTTTCCAGCCAATAAATGCCAGGAGCGCAATGCCTACCGTCTTAAAGCCCACCTGCAGTCCTAGATACCTGCGACAAGCCATCACGATCATCATCAGTGCCACTTCTTTATTATTTGCCGACGCTAATTAGTGTAGCCTGCTTTCTGTTTTAGCGATATTTGACACAAATGTACCTTTCGTAATGCATTTGGGTCAAAAGAGAACATATTCTTACCTGTTTCTAAGGAGGTTGTTGTCATAGTAACCACATCCTTGCTTTTTCTCACAAGCAATTTTCCACCAGATACACGTGGAATCTATGGTCATCCCAAATAGAGCCGGAGCTGGCAGCCAGGCTGAGCAAAAAAGACAGAAAAATTAATACTTTTGCTACAAATATCTAAACTATTCACTAAAATGCAAAATAGGCATAGATATTTTGCAATGTTATTCTTAGATTTAGGAACTGTAGCAGAGATTGGTTAATTGATTGCGCTCCTCACGCAGTAGCTATGTTTGTGTATCGCCAGAAGGGGGCGCTACAGTACTTACAATATAGCACTTACACAAAAAAAGTATGTTCATGGTTTTGGTATTTCACTTACTCAGAACCCTCAGAAGCAGAAACTGTACGCCGATTGCGAAGGACTTCTCTTCTGAAGGTACTGACCTGGAGATAAACACACAACGAGTAAGAGAAAATACAAAAAACTCTATCATAAGATTTCAATCCTGTAGTACACGCAGCTTTTAGGTGTTCGTATGTTGGTATTCATGTTTGTTTCTCACCTGAGCACCATCATGTAGATGGGGTTGTGTGTTAGGCTGGCTATAAATCCAGCCAGAGATATAAGGAGCATCACAGGCAGGAGATAGTGAGGGCAGCTGTTGGCACAAGGGCCAGGCTTGGCTGTGGCCACACCGGGAATACACTGACAGTTACTGTAACTCTGTGTGTGGAAGGATACTGGATATTACATGATTTTGCCCTTAGATCAAACATTCAGGCACCAAAAAACTTATTGAGCGAAAAACATTGTTAATTATTTCTAGCTGAGAAACACAAACAAATCTAAAGGTCTGCTTAAGTCACAGAGAGCAGTAAAATTGTTTTGAATTAAATCAAGTTAAATTAAAATGACTCAAACAATCAATTTATAATAAATGAATAATAAGCAATATAACTAAGTAAATAATTCTTCTTTTAAGAAAAAGTCTTTCCAATTTTTTATGTATTAAAATACACAATATGAAACAAATTTACCTGCCACAAGATAGAGTGACGTGAAAAACCACACAAGGTAAAAGGAAATCTGACCCAGACATCAACTAATAAAGGTTCAC
Organism: Puntigrus tetrazona; assembly: GCF_018831695.1. Lineage (NCBI taxonomy): Eukaryota > Metazoa > Chordata > Actinopteri > Cypriniformes > Cyprinidae > Puntigrus > Puntigrus tetrazona. The sequence goes on along the minus strand of NC_056704.1, from coordinate 12,895,683 downwards.
ATGCAACAAGGACAAACATGTTTTGTTGCATAATAATAAAAGAAACCAATAATGCAATAATTAATTAATTGTGGTTTAACATTTATCCCTGCATTAGTGCTTACCTTCATCACAAACAAGTGATAGCCAAAGAGAGCAACTAACAACTTTCCTTGATGCAGCTAATACTAACACTTATAATGCTTGCCTTGTGCTCCATTGACTTCCAATGACACAGTGTCCTCGAATGCCTGCTTTGTTAAATTCAACAAGCAAGGGAGTCCAAGCCCAAGTCTATTCCTCACTATAATTACCTCCTGGTATGATATGTGCTGTGTCATATAGAATAATTCATCATCAGCTGCTGCTCCTGTGAGTCTCCTGCTAGGCAATTATACAGAAGCTTTAACACTCAAAAGTTGTTCCGGGTCCCCGAAGCACTTCCTCTAGAAAGTATTACTAATTAGGGACTGATTGGACTCAACCCATTGATCTCCAACAGACCATGACCGGTCATTTGCTCGGTGTCTCTAAAACGGCCGAGAGACTCGCGTTGAGCTGCTATCCAGTAATGAGCTAAATAAGGGTCTAGATGGACTGATCTATGCAGTGGCTCTGCTCCGGTTTGAGATAATGGTATGGAAATGTCATGACCGATTTATTTACCTGGACTCTGTATTGGCTGTTGGGATCCAAGGTGAAGTTTGTGCAGCCAGCATGGCAGGGCGAGATGTATTCAATGTTGTTTTCCCCACACACTGGGTTAAACGCGCTGCTGGGACAGGAGCAATTGGCACTACAGGACGGCTGAAGCCTGTTGAGAAGATTGACACAATCTGGCTTCTACTTGCAGAATAAAGAAACGTTTCATAAATTGGTCATCTTAAACACTATGGCATAGCTTACTGCTTTTTTGTTGCACAGAGCACTAAAAGATATTTTGGTTTAATATAAATGGAACTGGAGATGTCAAGCTTCACAATTACAAAACAAGCACTTATATGTTTTTATTAACTGAAAATATCAATATGAATATAAATTCAACTCACAGAATCAATGATCCAGTAACCTCTCACTATCAGTCAGTGATGAAAGTTTCATATCATTTATTGCATAGCGTTATTGTATGAAATATAGCACACAAGTGATAAGGACTACTTGTTTTTTGTCTCAATTTTTTAAATCTCTTTTTCATTCATTGTAATTTCATCGTAATAAATGACCGGTACAGTATTCATATTTCATCTTTTATGACAACATGAGCGCAAAGGAAACAATGAACTGTTCCTTTAACATCCAGACATGGTCGGGGTTCAGGATGTAGACCATTTCACTGAGTAAACTTTACATTGTGTGTAACTGTGTAAATGTTCTCGCACGATAATGACACAATAATAGTAGCACGTTCATAAAGTTCACGGCACATAATCAAGTCACTAGACTTCCCATTTGAACACACAGTGTTCTAGAGAAACGGATATTTCCTTTCCTCCCAGCTGGCACAGTAAAAGCGTTCGGTTATGAAGGACACGTGACGATCTGAACTCAGGCTCAGAGTACAAGAGCTATTCTGAATGATTGGTGCCTCATGCTGTTTCTCCCCTGTGTGCTCGCTCAACTAATTATACAGCCTTTCGCTGGAAGTTGATCTGGACCTAAAGATACAAACTTTCACTGGAACACAACGGTCTGAATCCAAACCCTGACAGAAGACAAAGAACAGGCTTACTGTAACTTAACAGTGTTTTTAGGATCTGCGAGAACCGGCTGTCTTTTACATATTTATAGACACTGCAATAAAGATCTCTTTATTTATTTTACTTTTTATGGCATCTATCTATCTATCTATCTATCTATCTATCTATCTATCTATCTATCTATCTATCTATCTATCTATCTATCAGAATGTTGTAAATAGCACAACTTTAAACAGACAGAAAATACTATTTTGTGGGAGATTAAAATATATATAATCAAACAAATTATATATGAATAAATCCATATATAAAAACCCAAGGATATAGGCAGTAATGAAAATATAATGTTTGGTGTGTGTGGAGATTTATGTCTCAGTGCAGGAGAAAAAAAAAAAAACATTTTGAGAAAACGTCCTTCAAGAATATGCAGTTATTGGAATCTATTGACAGAAACAGATAAAAGTGGCATAAAAATATATGCATTTATTTAGATGAAATATTTTTAAAAGTGCATTAAAGTGTAATATATGTATAATATACGGTATATGTATTTTGTGAATATTTTGAAAAATGCAAAATCTTATGCAAAGTGATTCTGTTCATCAAAGGAGGTACACTGTATCATTTTGGCAATGTAAGGTGCTTTGGAAGTATCAGCCAAACGCATAACTTTTGAACTGCCAAAAATGTTCTTATCACAATGCATTCAAGCAAGTCAGTTATGCTCAAGTTTCTCCAAAAAAACTGTCTGTGCAAACACTCTTCAATGGGTTTACTATTCAAACTAAAAATAATCTAAAAATATGGAAGCAATCAAACAAACAACACTCAGAGAACACTATGTTTTTTGGTTTTCTCACCTACCCAGACCCGACTTATTTATTTATTTAACTCTATCTAAGAGAAGTTTAACGTGCTGTTAAACTCACCCATTAACGCCGTAAACACCAGCAACATCTTGCGTGGGGCAGCCCATGAAGAAGAGGGGTATACAGCAGAAGATGGAGATGGTGAGCATTACAACAGAGAAGCGTGGAATGGCTCTGAACGACAACCCCCAACGTTTCATGATCAGACCCCCGAGCACCATCCCCACAGCGATGGACGGCAGGTTTAAAGCACCTGACAGAAAACAAAGATTTATTCACGGATAAGTGATCATCCTCAGCGTCAAAACGCTGGATCTATGCCAAGTACAATAATGTACACGTGAATGTCTGAAAACCGTACTCTGTACTATAACGTGTTCTATTCAATTATGTTGACTGACCAATGAGAAGGCTGCCGTAGGCCACAGAGGTGCTGTACTGCCGCTCAAGAAATTTGCTGAGGAAGGTGGCAAGTCCAGCGATAACGGAGGAGAAGCAGCATTGGGTCAGAACCAGCAGCATGAAGACAGGACTCAGCAGCAGCCTAACGAACATCTTAGGGAACACTGCAAAAGTACAAATCCAATTGAACCTTTTAGTAACACTTTAGCACAGGGACCAATTCTCACTATTAAATAGTCACGTATCAAGCTACCTATCATCAGCAAACTGGCTGTTTATTAGTACTTAAGCACATATACTGAATGACCATATTTCACACACTAACTAGATCCTACCCAGAACCTTAAAACAAACACATTAAAAAATAAAAGCAGATTGACCAAGTGAACAACTGTTTTGAAACAGGAAATCAGTTTCGCATTGAATACACTTGAATGAAGACATGATCACGCATAAACCAGCTGCTTACAAATCATGCCCTGGAGGCCAGTATATTCATAAGAACGAGTCAGATCCTGTTACATTAACAACCTGAGCATGATGTATGACTCAAGAGACAAGACACCGACAAACAGCACACGTACGTCTCGAAGGGCACAGAACATTATTTCTTAATTGTAGGTAAGGTTTAAATGGCTAGAACTACACAAATAAAGTGGCCTTACTATATTAATGCTAATAGGTAAGCCTCCTAATGAATCTATTAGAGTGGACTCACTTTTTAAGAAATCCAGCATGGGGCCCTCTGTCTTCTTGGGGTCTTCTTTTACGATGTCACCTTGCATTTCAAAAGGCTGCAAAAAAAGATTTTCAAATTGGTCTGTTGGTTTGTTTTGTAAAAAAGACTTTTTACAGTAATGAATTATTCATCTGCTTACATTACGGAAGCAAGAAAAGTTTTGCCACTTATTCAACCACTATTTTTACATTTTCTTAAAAGGAGATGGCATATGGTGATGAGATTTCAGGACTAGAACAGCCTCAGCTTCTCAGTGCGAATGTAGAAGTATTTCCAACTGCACGTCAGATTCAAAAAACATGGTGTACTAGTTTCACGCTGTCAAACACACAGATTATCTAAGATGATCTTGACAGAATGGCAGCTAGCTGTATTATTGGGATTACTCCATAACTGTCAGAATACAGCAGATAAGAAATATTCACAATAACCAGCAGTAATTATTAAGCTCATGTTAGAAAAGAGCAAAATAAAAGTTTATCAAATTTGAACACACAAACATTATTAAATTTAATAAATGTTTATTTAGCACCAAATCAACTTGTATTTTAAAATATCAAATTAATTAATTTTAAAATGTAATAATTATTCAGATTCAATATTTTTGATCAAATGTCTCGTATGCTCACTTGCTATTGATACAAAAACTTCTCTAAGTAAGGGGAAAGAGAAGTAAGGGATTGAGGTGAGAGCAAGACCTCCAGATGTGATGAGCAGACCCATCCACCACGCACCTACCCATCGAGGGTCAGCAGGGGTCAACTGCAACGCCTTCTCTAGATGACAGAAACTGCATAATATGTAACACCGCATCCGTCTGCACTGAACAATACATGAAGAAAAGGAATCATTTCTTGTGACTTAAAAGGTAAACAAACCTGAGCTGGCTCTATCCACATCCACATAAATCCGCAAAACCACAGAGCCCAGGAGGTATCCAAAGGACGGCCCAACCACTGACACAGCAAAGAGAATAGCTGCAGCACACAACAACAGAAACCTCACTAATCTTTACAGTTCTTTAAAGTTCAAATAACATTATGACAAAAACATGACAAAAATGTACCAATATAGAGAGCGGAATTCCCAACTCCTGCAAAGTCATCGATGTAAGATATTCCATAAGGCTGGATGGGGACTGAACCGATTCCGAACAGCAGCTGGGCTGTAGCCATTAACACCCAAAATTTACTGGTGTCCACAAGCTTCCGGGAATCCTCCTGACCACAAGCCTCAGCACCCGTTGCATTCGCATGCAAATAACACATGTCCTGTTTGCTCGCTGTTTGATTGAGACAAAGAAATACACCGTATTTATCCTAACCACCAGTTCACATCATACATCCAAATATCTGCGTACTTTTACTGGAATGATGAAAACCAAACATTCTGCATTTTAAGTGTGAACTTGAAGGGTAAAGGAGCTCCTGATGTTTAACTGTTCATCATTTAATGGAGTTAACTGTACTGTCCAAATTGCTCTTATCTAATGCTATCAAATGATTAATCGTGAGTAATCAGATCTACAATAAAAGTTTGTGTTTAATATATGTGTGAACGGTGTACAAATACACACACGTATGTATCAATCTGTATATCTGTATATGCAAAATGTTAAGTATATATAATAAATACATTTATATATTGTATAAATTATGAATAGAAATATATTAGTAGTGTCAAGTGATTAATCACAATTAATCGCATCCGTAAGTTTTTGTTTACATAATATATGTGCGTACTGTTATGCATATATAAATACATACACATACATATATATATTCTGAAAATATTTACATGCATAAAAGAAAAAAAAAAGTGAGCTATGGTCTAATGTAAGTGACTGCATTATCTCATTTAAGCTTTGCATAGTATTACAATGTGTATGGCCAAATAACAGCATCTACAGGAAGGAGCAGGGGAAGTGACAGAATGACGCAAAAATAAAAGGTCTAAGGAAGTGAAGGAAGATAACAGTTATCTCTTGGAGTAAATTCCAACTGATTTTCTCTTCAGAGAGAATTCAGTCAGCTTTATCTTAACAGTATCTCCCTCTCACTTTGTGCCTTTTTCTTTCAATCCACTCCCTTTTCAACTTCGATCTATTTACTTCTTCATGCTTTTTTCTCAAACTAATGCTAAACCCTGTCTAAGAAGGGAGACTAGGGTCAAAATGGAGTCTGCCTACCCTGTTATGTCTAAGCTGATGTTTATCATCCAGCTGTGTTTTTTTAGATCCCCTCTTTGTTGTGTCTGGTTTTCTTCAAAGTGTCCTGAGCCTTTTTAAATGAATATGGTGATATTATCATTCTGATGAGCTTAGAGTCTAAGATCCTTTACTCTGGGGCATGAAACAATATTAACGTTCAGAAAAAAAAAACAAAAGACAGAAAATGAGGAGGAAAAGAACGCGGGGCTCATTCCAAGAGATGTGTAAGATTTCCAAATACATTCACATTCATTGGTTTCGTATGGTTCTGTTGAGATGAACAGAGGTGCTGATGGCTAGAACGACACTTACCATGCAGGACGGAGTCAAAGTTGTAGGGCTGAGAGAGGAAGTGAGGTAGAGCTAAGATCATGGCACTGATGGACATTAGCAGGCCACCCAGTCCAATGAATCGAGGTCGGTGAACTCGACTACCCATGTAACTAACGAACACTATAAGCAATGTGTTCCCTACCTATTAAAAGAAGAAAGAAAAACAAGTCACATACATTTCTTATTACATGTATACACTTAATACACCGCTTCCAGCCACTTCCTTGTTGACCTGCATATTATATACTGTAGTCGTCCACATATGTTGTGAATGGCTCTCTCCATGTTCGTCACTAATCACGCAAAGCCAGGAAAAAGGGTTTATTACATTCAAATTATAGACATTTTTACCGGAGGCCTTTATTCATCCCCTAGAGCCATGCGATTGGAGTTTTATTACATATGCGCATATTTTATGTCATTCTGTACTTTTACAAAAAGCAGCCGCTTACCCTCATTGTAAGACTTGGAAGGGCCAGGACAATTTTGTATATAACTCCAATTAAAAAAAAATCATATACAGCTAGGATGCTTTGAGGGCGAGCATTGTGACTGAACTATTCCTTTAAGCAAGCCACAGATGATGCACACTGATGCTTGTGATGTGACCAGTACCTCGTGGAGGGAAGAGATGGTTCCTGAGGAGAGGCTGTCCAGGCCGTAGCGTCTCTCGATTGTGGTGATGGTGCTCTTGAAGTAAGAGCTATACAAGAGCTGAGTGAGCTGGAGCAGGCCATGACAGAACACAAAGAACTACAGGAGAGCAACAAAGTGTTACGATTACAGTGTATCAATTATAAATTTCAAGCATACCAAACATTTTCATATGATTAAAGGAACTTGATGAGTTAAAAACACATCACATTTGGAGCTGAACAGCAAATAAAATTAGAGCTGCCTTCCAAATCTCTACAGACTTTGGGACTTTGATCTTCGCTGTCTCACCTCAGCACATGAAGGTTAGCCACACAGATTTCACAATATATCTAAATTCACTTCTGTTTGGTAATCGCAAAAAAAAGGCAATACAGTTTAAAACAAAACCGTAGAGCTCTTAAAAACACCTTCAAGATTTACACAGTTGTCTTAATCCGGCTATTAAAAGCAGCCATCGCCCCAAAAGCTCTTTATTGTGCAAATAAGTGATAAAACAAAGACAGTTCATGAAATGGAAAATTAGAGGCAGGAGTGTTTCTGCTTTCCAGTAGTATGTGACACTTTTATTACTTGATCTTTTTTTCATGCCATTAAATTTGTTTTAATCAAATCAAAACGTCAACTCAAACTTCCTGTGAAAACAATATTTCTCTAACCCTTTAGTCCAGTGGTTCCCAATTACATTCCTGGGGCAGCCACAACACTGCACATTTTGCATGTTTTTGGTTAAGGAGACATGTAAAATTTGCAGTGTTGGGGTGGCTCCAGGAACATGGTTGGGAACCACTAATTTACACCAATTAAACCCCACCCTTTTACAATTTATTGCAACCTCAAATCATATTTGCTGCATTTTTAGCGCAACATTCACATTTCAAAATCCAACCAACAACCTTTTATTTGATAATCAAAATCTGGTAGAAAAAGGTTTTATCGCAAGTTGCTTAAGTACCTATAAGGTGTGGCCAGGGGCAGAGTTAGGGGTGGAGCCAAGTGGACATCAGCCTCTTTAAAGAAACCTTAAAGGGTTTGCTCACCCAAAAACGTAAATTCTGTTATTAATTACTCACCGTCATGTTGTTCCAAACTCGTAAAACCTTTGTTCATCTACAGGACACAAATTAAGATATTTTTGATCAAATCTGAGCGCTCTCTTACCCTGAGCAGACAGCAATGCAACTGCAATGCTCCCAGGTCCCAAAATGTAGCAGACGCATCATAAAATAGTACATGTGATATAAGTGATTAACGTAATAAGGGTTGTTTACTTTCAGTAAAAAGGGTGTGCATGCTAAACATAAATAACGCTGATTATGTCGATTATGTTCCTGGGTACTCTGCAAAGTGGCGGAAGATGCTAACTCAGAGACAAGAATTGTTGAATAAATCATGTTATCATTGTTTTCTTTGTGCACAAAAGGTATTACGGTTGAACCACTTTTTTACCAGTGTCCTTGCTACGTTTCTAAACCTGGGATCATTGCAGTTGTATTGCTGTCTACTGAGGGTCAGAGAGCTCTCAGAGTTTATCAGAAATATCTTAATTTCTGTCCTGAAGCAGAACTAAGGTCTTATGGGTTTTGAGCGACAAAAGGGTGAGTAATTAATGACAGAATTTTTATTTTTGGGTGAATTAACTCTTTCAGATTACTAGTTATGAAACTACATAACGGAACTTATGGAGCTCAATTTAAAAGTATCATTCTGTCCCATGTGGCACCAACTGGAAGTGTAACCTCTATATCCGTCATAACCCTAACAAACTAATCTAAACAATCTTCTAATCTTTTACTTTATTTATTTGTTTTTGCGCAGTACACTACAGTTCCTGTCCGCACATAGTATCTATATTTAAAATAAAACACACATTTATATAGGGACAAATCTAAATTTTTATTGCTGAAATACGTGCAGTGTTAATTAATAATTCAAATGTTTTAAAAAATCCTAGAATCACCGAAGACTCTTAAACTTAGAATTCCTTGGTTTTTTTTGGAGATGCAAACTATATATAACACAGCATAAAAAGGGCTGAAGCAGAGAGATAGTCATGTTTACTTGTTGTACTGGTTGGCAAATGCACTGATAGTAATGTTTGTCTAGAGAGTTAGCAGCGTTTGTTCACCTCTGTCCAGAGAGGCTCTTGGTGATAAGCCAGAAACGCAGTGAAGATAAAAGCTCATAAATTGGAACGTTTCCCTGTTTGTGTACGAGAGCAGCTGCTCCCATATGATATAATGCTTTTTTTTTTGGTGCCCAAGACGTCATGAACGCAAGCAGAGGAACGTTTGCAGAGGTCTCAGAGGCATGAAGCAATCTGATGGGGCATGTAGAGATCTGGACTGGATTTCCTAAACAAACACAAGACATAAATCCCTCTCCTTCACTCCTCAGCTCTCAACCGTTGCAGGCCAAAGCACTATGGTTTCCGACGGCTTCTAGAACAGCTAATGCACCCATTAAATCTTCAGCTTTATGGTTTGTTAACACGCATAATGGCTGCTTTTGACACAGTTGCCACGATTTCTTTCTTGTTTTCCAGCGAACGGCCTTTTAATTATGAAAATATGTTGATAGGCTGTGCCCACTCAAGCAGTCCAACCAAATGCCTTTGTTAGACATTTGAATGGCAGCTCTGTGCCTCTTTCTGCCCCGGTGCCAGTTCCACATTCGGTTCAGCTCGAATTATTCGACACGCTTTAGCCAGGTCTGGAACCTTTCACGTATAATGTTACAGGGAAGCTCAAGCAGATTGCTCTTTTTATTGTTTTCTCAAGACCCTCTGATAAACTAACACTATGAGCAATCCGTCTCTGGAGGCCATTACTCAAGAAGTGCCCCTGAGGTACAGTAGATGTACTGTGATCCGGCCATGTTATTGTATCGCTGGATGATAGGTCTTAACAAAAGTGCAAGCAATAGCATATTCACCGAATAACTTGACACGTTCCTACGCAAATTACAGCTGGCAGGTTCATCGGTGTGTAATTCTCCACAAGCAGTCGTAAATCTTTTGCAGAGCTGGCACGCATTTGATCACTCACTGTGTCGTCAATGACTATTATAAAGTAGCCTTGGGTAAGCGCAAAGCATGCTGAAATATTTGTTTTGTATTGAAGCAATGTGCGAACTGTGTTTGGAATTTTGGAGGAATAATTCAAATATAAAACAATCCTGCCTTATGGGAGAGAAAAGTATTGTCAGACATTTGTCGTACTGTTACCTCAAGCATTTAAGCCCTGGCAGGCTGCTTTATGCGTTCTAGGAAATCAGGGGGAAAATAAAAAAAATCAAAAGGATTTTCATAGAGGCATCAGCTTTTCATTTACGCTTTATCACATTGGTTCTCTGCCGCTTTTTCCAACACAATATCTGCATATTTATTTTGTATTGTGTATAATATTGTGTATAAGTATAATAAGTTGCTTGTTAAAAAAAAAAAAAAAAAAAAAAGATTATTAACAGAAACTGGGTCAGTATATATATATAAAATTTATTTAATGAGAAAAAAAGTTTTTTTATTATTAGGCAATTATTATTATTATTATTATTATTATTATTATTATTATTATTAAAAAAGTATTCACCCTCATGTTAAACTTGTATGTGTTTCTTTCTTATGTTGAACATATATATATATATATATATATATATATATATATATATATATATATATATATATATATATATATATATATATAAAAAAAGATTTTAAAGAATGCTGATGGTCCCTATTTACTTCTATAGCATTTCTTTCCCTAATGTGGAAGTCAGCGGGGAGCAATAACAAAATATCTTGTGTTTAACAAAAGAAAGAAGTTTGGAACGACATAAACAATCATATCTATTCCTTCAAGTTAAGAAGCAAAATGTATGATCGTTTTGTTATTACATTTGACTGCATTACATTATTGAACTGTAATTAATTCAAACTTCTCTATTCAAGAAACTAGGAAATGGCTCGTCTATTCCTGAAACAAAAAGAGCAAGATGACCGATGAGTGAACTTAATTATGTTCCGTTTTGGGATTTTAAAAGAATGTCATTAGTTTTGATTCAGCAGAGCATTTTAACGATGTTTGAAATGCATTGCCATCATAGAGCCAGTGGTGAAGGATTCGATGAACGTGCTGAAAAGCTAGTTCCTGTCATCTGTCCAGACCTGGTTTTCACCCCCTCCTCAGCAGCTATTGTGCTGCATGAAGAGTCCTGCTGAGTAAAGAGAATCAGGGGAAAAAGTGACTTTGAAGTTTGATGTTTCACATGCATCTCTGCACGTGTTACAGGAGCCATTAAGCAGACATTTTTGGATTTCCTCAGGATATAAAGCTTAAACAGTCATCCCAATGTTCCGATCATTTTTGCCCATCCTGTGCACCGCAGAAACAACACGACATTCAGACGCTGTTTCACTTTGGGTTGAAACGAGCACAACCCATTCACATATTCCAGTCATTTTACAAGAAAGCATTCAGTGATGACAAGCACCATTTAATAATGAATATATATAATTATATCTCTTAAGTCCGGGTTTTAGAAAACAATAAACTTGCCATCTAATCTGTGTCTGCATTCACAGATTTTCACATTGAACGGCTTCAAAGAAAATCTTGCAAATGGAACATTAAAAAAGTTAGAGGTTGTCAGCAACGATTCGCTGAAATCAAGTGAAAAAATCTGGAGGAGCTGGTCCGCCCTAATGCAACACAGATCCGTAAACGAACAGTAAACGAACCTTTGCGTTGTGCGTACTGCCAAGGGCAAACCGGATGATAGTAGAATAAACAGAAAAATCAGGATCGATGTGACAGCCTTATTTAATATTTTACGTATTGCAAAAACTGCAATCTTACAATGACCTGTAGCCCAAATAAACACCGATTTCTAACGTCAAGCTCAACAGAAACTGTTCTTTTAAAATCCATCTTGCATTTAAATTAAATTTGTTTTTGTTATGCAAAAGATAAATAAAAGTTTAAAAAAAGAGCTAAATAGTCAAAATATTTGAAGGCGAAACAATAAAAGTGCATGTCATATATCATCATTAGCTGTCGGTTCAAATGAGTTTGAATCTAAAAAGGGGGTTAAGGATAGGAAACGCAGGTCAAGTACACCGAACAGCATGTTCTGCATGTTTCAATACACCGTTCGTCACCGCTGCCTGACTCACCCAGACTAACAAAATACACGTATGCAAAACCTGTCTGTTTCACGTGCTATGCCTCATTGGTCACACAGACGCAATCCATTTAGACATACCTGTAAAATCTCACACCCTTATTGCAAAAATATAAAGATCTTGGAGAGTGGATGAAGCTTGTACTCTCACAAGCTTAAAATAAATGTCCACAGCAACAGCTAGGTCCTAATAAGGGGGCAAAAAGGAATTCCATAGAATGGAGTAAGGAAAACTACGCAGACACTTCTGCATCTGTCAAACCGTCTAATGTAATTCTAAACAACAATCTTTGTTGGAACCGTTTCTGCTTAAGGTCGTTGCGACGTGCCAACAGTTTTCACAAATACACAAAACAGATCTGAAGTAGGTGCGAAACACTTAGGCAAGCAAATTTTCTTCTCGTATGATATGACCAACAACCTTTAGGCTGGTTCGTCAGAGGTGATTCGCAGAGAGTTCTTTTAGGTGGAGGAATGAGCAGCTATGAGTCTGAAGGATTTATGCAACTCCAGACAAACCGAATTTGGAGTTTTCTGTAATGCCCGATTGCAAAGTCAACCGATCGCTGGGAATCTGAAGTGCAACATGCAAACAATAGGTATGTTTACATGTACTGATTTTCTATTTCAGATTCCGCAGTCTGGTTCATATTTTCGTTTACATGGGCATTACATGTGTATTCTTCACGATGCTGGAGCTACCACGAGAATAACTCTTATTTTTATGTATATCAAGAGTTCTTTATAAGCAATACTCAGTAAAATCAATCAATAAGATGTAAATAAAGATACGCACATTTGTACGTAGCGAACCGTATGCGAACAGGTCATTTATTATAGGGCTCTTTTAAACACGCATATCATGCAGGCGTGCAAGGAATGTGCGAATCTGATAGTATTCAAGAATTTACATGCATAGTTTTTTCTGTTGATTGGATTCTCTTAGGTCCACACCGCCCTCTTCAACTCAATCAAATGTTTAATTTAGATTCAGCTCAGTCGGGCTGATTTAGATGTTTACATGAAGGCTTTTCAGTCCTGCCGAGGCATCGGTCCAATTACTAATGAATCATTTGGGTTCGCGTAAACACAGTTGATGTCGGTCAAGATCTGCGCATCGTGGTAAAGGAAAAACAATATTCTGCTTTGGAAAACGACTAGATATCAATCACAAATAAATCCGCGATTCTCCGTCAAAGCCAAGATGAAATAGTTTCGACACCACAACAATCTGTGGTCAGGGAGATCGTCATCCAAACACTTTACAAACACAAAAAACATCATAATTAAACGTTGTAGGCTGCTCACAGAAGCATAGTTTCGACCTGACATACCTACATTCCACAGAAGAGTAAAACGTGAATGAATGCAGTTAACTAAGCATGGCTTCTGGCGGGCCATCTGATGTACAGTACTGGCCCCTGGGCCGAGGTCCTCATCCTAAACTGCCAATCCCTCCACAGCTGCTTCAAGATGACAGAAGTCTATCTGCACTGACAGTCTCAATCAGCGCAACCTGTTTCAGCTGTCAAACGCCTTGAATTAAACATTCAGGGCTTCAAACAAGAGGGGCTTTAGAAGCCACACAGAAAACGCACAGGCATGAAGTGAACCGTGAACCGTTTACTATATGCGCGATGCAGATGAGCAGAGGATACGGGATTGGAAAGAGCACAGCTTTATAACCGTGGAGATGGTGCACACGTTATAGTTAGGTTAAATACGTTGTTATATTTAATAATATACAGTTCATTTCTGAAGGACTGTGAACTAATAAAACACGAAGCTATATTGTAAGAACTCACGAGTGAGTGCTAAAGACAAAAGTTCAGGTTCCAAGTCCAAAGACAGTAAAAATCATGACAGCATAAATAATAATAATAATATAATGTACCTATAATGTAACGTCACTATCACCAGAGCAGCAAGTGCACTTTTTAAAGTGCCTAAAGAGTATAAAAATATGTAGAGAACAGCGTACTTCTACTAAATGACAGTGAACGAAAATAACAATATTGAACTTGAACCAATTAAATTAATATATTGAACTTAAAATGATTATTTTGCGAATATTGGATCATCGGTATAACCCAATAATATCCATCAATAGCCGTAAAACAATGATAATTTACCTTTATGTTACAAAACAACGCTGGCTTGGGTTTCTTTATGTCTTTGGCGTATATGTCCATGTTTTCCTACACAAGGTGAAGTTGGTTGTTAGGCTTGTTTCGACAAGGATGAACTAGACACGTTTCCACATCGGTGACCGTCTATGGGGGATTATATGGCCATTATCAGTGACGTCACGAGCCCCGCCCAGCGCTGGCAGACCCCGCCCACCGCTCCACGCGCGATTGTTTTGGTGACGGTTCGCTCTCCGCGTCGCTCCTTCTCTCCCTCGCGTCAGAAACGGACTTCATTTCCTCGTAACACACGGACGTGCCGTACACTCGGCGAGGAACCTGTGCAAACACGTATCATAATAACGCAGTGTAAATCATTTAACTGGATTGGGCTTGATAAGACCGGACAGCAGGAGTACTTTTGCTTTTCTGTTTGGAAGCATGGCGTTATTTCTCTGGTTTTATATCGGCAGGGGTGATATTTCACACGGCTCGTCCTTACCCAAGTTTTAAACAACGTTATCTATTATCAAAATACATATTTTACAATTATATTTAAAATATGAAAGCGAGATGTGTAGATAAATACAGTTTAAATAACATCTGCAGAACTTGTATAATAAAGTTGTAGTTACTTTAAATCAGCTTTTCTTTTCTTTACATATTTTTGCGACTCAGCGTAAGCTTTTTTTTTTTTAACTAAAACATACAAAACTGCCCCCAATAATGGTATTAATAGGCTATAATATAACACTTAAACATTTGAAATATAAATCCTTATACTTCATTATCTGAATCCCAAATGACTGTTTGTTAAGGGAGCTATAAATCATTCAGTTCTGTCTTAAGGACTTGGTATTAATTATCACACACTAGCTGTTTTTGTGATTTTACAGTAGCAAATCTTAAATCTTTTCTAGCATTTTCAAATAAAGCCACAATGCATTACCGAATATTACAGGCAGGCACGTCACAGTTGTTGAAGCATGAGTTGTTTACGATGACACTCCAAAGCACAATTAAGGCTCGGGTATTTTTTGCTGTAGGCCGACTCGAAATAAAAAACTTGCGGTGTAATTATGACCAAACCAAAGTCCAGTACTCCCAGTCTAATGCCTGCTGGGTTAAACTGACATGACCGAAGCCCATGCGAGGGTGTCCGTTACTGCACTCCAGGGGCAAAGTCCTACAACCAGAAGAAAAGTGCTTTCTTTAATATTACCTTTACCTTTCAAATTTTCTAACGGCCCTCAAGTGTCCATTGTGCTAATGTCCTTGCGTGGTAGTCAAGTCAAGAGAAACCTTGGACATGAGTAAAGTTTGCTGAAGCGGCCGTAAATGTTACATCACAGCTACGTCTCGTTGAAATTCCTCGTTGTAACATTGTTCTTTTCTGACAGGTTTCCAAGAAGCTCTTGGACTGCCATTATGACAGAGCACTTTTCTTCAAGTAGTAGATTTCCCCAAAATGAAAAAAGGTTGTTATTCACTTATTACACTTTGTTCCAAACCTGTGACTTATTTCCTTCTGTGGAGCACAATAAAACAAAAGTCAGCGGTGGCCATGTTCAGCATTTTTCTAAATATCATATTTTGTGTTCTGCAGGAAGAAACAAAATAGCTCACCCAAAAATGAACGTTTCGTCATCAAGTGCTTAGCCTCAGGTTTTTCTAATCTTATAAGATACTCTAATGAAATCAGACATTTTTGTCTCCTGATTCGAAGTTACATGCTTCCAAAAAATATAAAAAATTCAATTTCAAAAAAATCAATTTCAACTCAAGTTTAATTCATGTTTTCTGAAGACACACTGCCACTTTAAATGAACCGATTTAATCGTGGTTCTGCAGCAGAGTGAGTTTATCACTCTTAAATATAGATCGTTTCAACACTTAACGTACTGGTTATCTGGTCAAGTTAATGGTTTAATGTAGGTGGCTGATTGAGAGCCTGTATAGGCTGACAATATTCTGTTATACATTTTCATTGTATAGATAATTTTAGAACAAATCAAGAATGTTTTCACTGACAAGTATGCACCGACAAGCATGTATGAAATATTTAATGTTTTTGTATGTGTTATTGTTATTAGAGTTGCTAGGCACCACCAAAAAGTACATGCAGACCCATTCGAGCAGCAGGGTAATGAGAAAGGATTATGGTTGTCATATGAACAGTTTACTACCGCTTCTGGACAGTGTTTCTCCTCCCTCCGTTCAAGAGAGGCCATCGAGGGGAGTCTCTACCCAAAATACCCATCTTGATAAAGTCATGTTGGCAAACGGAGAGCATTCATAAATAGTCACGTTTAGGCCCCGAGTACGTCAGATGCATGTCAGAGAGCATCAGAGCAGTAGAATGAAATGTTCGCATTTTTCAAAACTGGCTTTTGCTGTCAATAATATTAATAAATTAAATGAACAGCATCAAAAATGACAATACTAATATTTATATTTTTGACGAAAAGCATAACATTCATTTGTCAAAATTAAACATACACACACTTTACAAATACAGGTCAGAATAAAAGAACCTGTAAAACCTCATTTAAAGGATCGTGATAAAATATAAAGTTTTAAAATTAAGTTAATATTTTGAGAGCTGTGATACTTAATTAGCGTTGTTAAACTATTCTTGTTCTAAACATGCCTAACTTTTTTTACTCTGAATGGCATTTTAGTGTGTCTTCTGTATGTTATTACCATCATGTATTAATTATTGTTGCTCAAATAAAAAAATCTAAATGACAATGGTTGGGAAATATTTTGTTAAGAGTACATTACACTATTTATTAAATGATTTATTTTCAATGCTTGAAAACCATTTTCCTCATTGACCAATGAATACTGATCAACACAGTTAAATCAATCATATCCAATACGGCAAATCTAAGCTTGATCGTACTGGTCCGATGTGCAAGAACCAATGAAACGTGGGTTTGACTTGGATCTCTTGTATGATTTTTTTATGAACATTTTTTTGGGAGAAAGGGAAATCTGTCAGCTTTCATAAAAAAAATAAATAATCATGAAAAGTGTTTCAAAAATGAATGGAAACCTTGAGATTGGAGTGACACGAAGGGGTGTAAATAACGTATTTTTGATTTTTCATTCAACAACGGAGACAGTCATTGCAGCGTAATTGCAGAGCTCCCTTAACATGAATTTCTACACCAGCAATAACACTGACATTGGCATCATAGGATAAAGTATAGGAATTTTAGAACAGGCATTCAAGTGGTCACCTACTTAAAGCACAGTTAATCATTTTTTAAAAAGCTTATTGTAAGACAGTACCTGAACAAAGGGATAACACTCCCCACGGTGCCTTCTTTTGAAATCTCACCATGGAAAAAGAAAGGAGTGGTTATGAAAATACGGGTCAGTTACACAAGATACATTCATTTCTTTTTAAGAAACATTATCTAACCTTTTATATTGCTGCATTTACATGTGGAGTAAACGGAGAGCAGGTCAGTGAGTAACGTGTGAGCATAGTGTGCTTGACGGCTTGTATAGACGTAGATAGGTGTGAACGCGTTCATAGACGTTTAAGACACATTTGTTAAAATATAATGCCATTAGCAAAGAATAAACTGTACATTACGCAGAAGAAAGCATGTCAGAACCAGGGAAAGAGAAACAGTAGCTCTGAATAGAGTGATAACTCAGGTCTAAGCATATTCAGCATTAAAAAAAAGACTTTCCGTTACATTAAATGGAAAACTTGGTTTAATCCTGTTTGTGGGTGAAACAAATCAACAGATGTTTTTTTTTCTTTGCATGACATCAAAAACAAGTAATATAGCTTTAGATATGCTAATATTCTTTGCAATTCTATATAGAAATTGTAATTTTATATTTAAATGCCACCAGAAATGCAGTGGGAAAAAAACTTGCCAAATTACAGTAAATAAAAATAAATCTGAAATGCATGAATCTGTCAGCACACAAATTACTGATAGCCTTTTGGCTGCTCTCTCAAGATTTGCATGTTATTACGTATTAAAAGCATGACTCTTTGACACCGGAGTAGGGGGAACCATTTAGAATAGTTTAGCTTTAAACGCTAAAAAATGATGCTTGTATAAGTATTAATGAGGGGAGAAAAAGTTTGCATATAGGTTAAAATCATCCTCCAGACTAAATTATGCATTAAAAGGCAACAAAGACCAACGCTAAAACTGAGATCCCATTTTATTTAGAGGCCTCGTTTAATTGATAGGTATGAATTCAGTTTACACATAACCCTTTAAAAAAAGTCAACATGCAGTGATCACAAGGATAGAAAGAAGAGCCTATAGATGGAGAACAAAGGATTTGAAAATGGTGTCTAGGCAGTACACTTCAAATATTCACAGTGACTCATGTTTCTTTTCTTGTCCATGTATTCATACGGATTTAAACATACAAGGAAGGCATTGTTCTGACACAGAACAGTCACACATCAAAAGCTTGAGGAATAAAAAAACAAAAAAAAACCCTGTACCAAAGTCCAGTTTGCCTTGCGGGATCCCAACATGCTGCTTCAAACCTCCATGATCGCCTCATAATTTAAGGAGGTAAAGCTGTAGGGCTCCATCATCTTTAGTCCCAAAACAAAAACAAAAAAAACCTGGTCTTTTTCGGAATCTAGTTTACGTACCAATTGCCGCGCCCAGGATGAGCCATTTTTTCTGCACATTTAATGCAGCGGAGACCTCTTCTCTCTTTCTAACACAAATAAATGCAAGAACATATGCAGTGGAGATGAAGCTCCTCTCACTGAAGTCTTTGAAAATCTATGTACAGATTACTCCGAGCAATATTTAAAATGTCCAAAAGAAAATTGCTAGACCTTGAGGTCGGTTTCTTGTCATTTCTATAATTACGAAGAAGAAGGAAAAAAAGCTTTTCGGTGAAACAAAGAGAACAGCAGCTTCCTGCGGACACCCAAAATACCAGCATTCCAAGCAAGTGTGGATGATACTCGTGAGAGTCAGAATTAGTCCTCGATATTCACGCAGCTGTGATACACAAGAGATACTGACCTCCGATCCAAGCCACATTTCGTATCGCATGAAACAAAGCACTTTACAAAAATGGATAGTTTTCTCATGAAGTAAGGCACCGCATTAACTTTCGCCCTCTGGAATAGTGCTGTTCGACGACTCGGCTGCTTTGAGCAAGTTTAGACATAGGCCCCCAAAGCTGCGTGGAACTCAGTGAGGCACTGGACGAGCTGCTGGAATTTTGGTCTCTCCTCCGGATCCAGGGCCCAGCAACATGCCATCACTGCGAATCTGAAACGGAGAACATCTTCGCATCAACAAAACCAGATCAGTGACCGATGCGGCCCTAGTAAGATTGATTAAAGGAGATAAAGCTGGTCTGACGAGACCCATTGGTCTTGATTACACTTGATAGCAGCAACCATCGACAACAGAAAGCTGAGATGGCCTTATCGCTCGCTTTCCAGCGCGCAGGGCAAGCTGCAGAACGCATTCATCGCTTATTCACTGGAGGGAAAGTGATCCGATGCTGATTAGCTTTTCCTGCGTTCTCTAAACTGTGTTCCGGCGAGTGCGCGTGAGACAATAAATCTCGCTGTGTTTGGGTCACTGACGCGGTCAACAGCGCTCGTTGCTTTGTAATTCCTGGCTGGTTCGGTCACCGGGCTCCGGTTCCCTGGCTATTGCAGGATGCCGATAAGATTCAGATTTTTTGCCGACTTCTCGTATTGGAATGAAACCGTCCATTAAATTTTCTAAAATGTTCCTTTAGAAATGAATCAAGATTTGAGCTGCTGTTACTGATACTTTGGGAGCGCCGCCGGTCACTCGGTAAGCATGCAATAGTTTATTTACTTTGCGAAATTAACTCTGCACCTAAAATAAATATTTATTCTGAAATTGATTTAAATACAAAAAGTTAAATCGAACTCACAGTTCATCTGGGCAGTTGATGGGTTGTGCTATTCTGTAGCCGTCCTTCAGATAGGCGGCCATCTCGAAGGGGTCGATGTCAACGTAAGGAGTCTGTCCCAAGGTCATCAGTTCCCACAGAGTAACCCCAAAAGCCCACTGTAAGGAAGCAACACACAAGAGCTCAGAGCAGGCTGAGTGATGCACAATAACTGAGACAGAAAGATGATCCCTCCCTTTCGACAGCTGATGAGATCACTTGAGCCAGACATTATTTAGTAAACAAGCAGATAGTGTTTACAGATACAGAAATATATTGCTATTACAGTCTTCACATAAGACATATGGCAAGCTTCTTGGAGAGTTTGATTGGGGAAAAAACGTCAGAACATAAGAATAAGATGCATTTTAAAATACTGTTTTAAAGATTCAAGTTCATAAATTTAAGAACAATTTGTTAGAGCTATTTATAGAATTAAAAAAAACTAACATTTCAAAATATAATCCTCATGTAGTAAAAAAAAAAACAAAACTTGATTTTATTTTGTTTTTTATCATTAGCCATTTATTTTTACATTAAATTATATTTATTAACATAAAACTGGTCAAATTAATTATTGGCTTATCTGCGTCAGTCAGAATTGTAAATATCAGTGCATTTCTTAAAACAATTTAAAATGAAGAATCGTGTAACTGCGAAAAAACATAAATATGAGACTATTTCCAAAAGAGAAAAAAAACGGCTTTATCTGTTTGAGCCACGAGGTCCCCGTTAGGCCGTTTTAGGGCCACTGGAAGTATTCTGGAAACAAAGCATTCCAGTAACACAAAAGAAGGAAATGTGGATTTTTTCCATTGATTTTGGACACAATCACAGCTTGTTCACTGAGACATTTAAGACGCTTCAAATCTAATAAATAAGCAGCCATGCCCATTTAACATGCGTAAAGATGTTTGTTCTACATCATTAGCTATAAAACAAACTGAAGTGCAAATTAGTGTAATTACAGCTCTTGTTATAAATAATGTTCAAGTCAATCAAGTTGATTAGGTGTCAGTTGATAACCTTGGAAATAAAAGCAACGCGGCTATAAAAAGCCACATTACTTTCAATGCAAAAGTGACATTTTAAACGGTTCTGTGTGTTTGCCCTTCAGGGAGATGTGTTGGTAAATGCTAAACGGTAAAAGCAGTACTGTTTGCGCTTGAGGGCAACGCACGCTTGACGGCAGAACGCATTTGAAATGAATCCTCCCTATTCATTAAAAGACAATCATGCTCCTTTTTTCTTTCTAGACATTAAAAACAGACAGGCTTCTTAACATATAAAAGGATGTTGCCATCCGCACTTAATGTGTTTTTTGGTTCTTGAGAGGCTGTGAGAGGTAAAACTGGGCGCAGATCAAAGATGACATCCTCTGGTGATCTGGCATTTTGTGTTAAGCCTCAATGTGTGGGTGGTATTCTGCACTACCGGCCCTTACGGTAAATAAATCTCCTGCGTATCCGAGTAAATTTCCATACCAGGCCGCTGCTCATCACCAGTTCCTATTGTATTATGATAAACAACACTTTAATAATTGTTCCTGGCATGAGGGCAGCACCAGCCACTATTGTTCTATTAGATTGAGAGGATGCAGAGGTCAGATCGCTGACAGGTTTTGGCCCGGTGTGTCATTTACGAGGCGGCGTTCAGTCCTTCCTGACTGTCTAGGGTGGGTTGTTTCCTTGGCACTTTGAGTGAGACGGACGGGAACGCGCGGTGTGTTGCCAGACAAACACAATTTACTCTTCCATTCACTTTTCTCAGAAATACAAAAATGCTCCAGGGTTGAGTTTGGTTAAGAGGACAGGTCACCCGAAAATTCGGTCCTCGTTTACTCGCTTATATGTTGTTTTGAGCTCTACATTATTATAAGAAAAGTTTCATGAAATGATACATTAATGTCCCTCCACAGAAAGTCCATTACACCTTCACAAGTAATCATTATAAAAGTAAATCGATGTTACTGGAGTAGTTTAATCCCTATTTGTTTCATGTACAAGCTTATTTGTCTGTGTAGGATACACAAGAATAAACTTCACTGATTCTAATGCATTAAGAAAGCATGTTCGAACTCTCTTTACTAGATTTGATGCGCTCCATGTATGCGCACTCATCAAAAATTAAATGTGAATGTGAAAAGTTAAATCTGCTCAGCATATAAAGTGATTGAGTCAGAAGACACATGATTCATATAGATTAAAACATTTTTTATACATGTCTTTATTAACTGTCCTGTTAATGTTCTGGTGTAATGGTCTTTCAATAGAGCAAAAGAAAACTATTTTGTAGATCAACAAAAGTCTATGGAGTAGAATGACATGACAGCAAATAAATGGTGGTGATTACGCTTTACTTTGCATACCAATTTCTCTTAAATGTAAGGGAAATTCAAATGTGTGTTAACTGTGATATTGCTGAATGCAGCTGACAGACAGTACAGGCCTCAACGAGTTAATGGGCATCAGAAGCATGATTACTGTAACTGTAAGCAGCAACGATGCATGATGGAGCACACCGTATGACGTCAAAGAAGTTACACAATTTTTAATCCGTTACCAGGATCTGGGACACAATCGCAAACGTTAAAATTTATTGCGATTTTACCAGTGCCACAGCAAAATACCAAAAGGGTACAACATTCTTCAAATTATGCATAGGAAGAGAAAAGAAAATACATTAGAGAACATACATAGAAAAACATAATAAAATTGTAAGTGCATGTTACAGTCTGCTGAAAACAAAAAAAAGAAGGCATAAAGAAGCAGCGAGTCTTACCACATCACTGGCACTAGAGAAGTCATTGTTAAGCAAACTCTCCAAAGCCATCCAGCGAACGGGTCGGTTCTCATTGTCCCCGAGGCAGTGATAGTCCATGGGGAAGAGATCACGTGCCAGAGCATTGTCTGTGATCTTCACTTGCATACTGTTATCGATTCTGCAAAAATAAATGAAGGAAAAAATTAAGACACACATATATACATATGTTAATGTAAATGCATGGAGAGAATAAAGTAAATGAAATGCTTTACACAATTCAATATTTTTATTTTATTAATCGGGCAATTATCAATGACTTATTGATAACAATAATAATAATAATAATAATAATAATAATTAACTAACTAACTGCAATAAATATTTGACTGTACTTTTTTCTTTTTATAGCCAATGGCAATATGTAACACTTGGTGCAGCTTTATACTGATGGGTAAAGGACAGTTGATTCAACATGGGAAATAGTGGGAGAAACGAGGTAAAAATGGCACTTACACACAGTTTCTGGCAGCCAGGTCTTTGTGAATAACCTCTCTACGTGCCAGATAGCTCATACCACATGAAATCTGTATCGCCATGTGGACCAGGTCTTGTTGAGAGATTGCCTGTGCGGGCGACAAGATAGAGAGTGAACTAAAAGGTGGCATGACCAATTTTAAGGGTCAATCAGAGTCTAAGAAATGTTGTACATTTTAATAAGAGAGGTCCAGCAAACCAAAAGACACAAAAAGTGAGACGCATGACAAGTGGGAAAGCAGATGCTTGTGGTTACGGTTCACCTCTTTGGAAACCAGACTTGATGGAGCAACAAGTTCCTCTGCTGAATCTCATTTGGTAGGAAGAGTCTGA
Source organism: Puntigrus tetrazona (assembly GCF_018831695.1). Classification (NCBI taxonomy): domain Eukaryota; kingdom Metazoa; phylum Chordata; class Actinopteri; order Cypriniformes; family Cyprinidae; genus Puntigrus; species Puntigrus tetrazona. Next base: position 12,871,921 of record NC_056704.1, on the reverse strand, counting down.
CGTCTGATGTAATGACAGTTACCTCACTAAACATAAACATCCTTTAACTCTTTAGAAGGAGTGGCTCAACTGCAGCGATCCTTGTATAATCTATCTAGAGTCAGACACAACAACAAACACTGGGTGCTAACTGACAAGGTCATAACATAATGAGTGGCTTTTCAGATGAACTACACACAAGGCTTTAGAACAAAATAATTGCAGTGTATAAGAAACTCGGGTGTCAGATGAGTTCGAGGGTGCATGCTCAATCCTGTTTGTTCAGTGTGAAATTGGTTAGAGTGATTAGACTGAAATGTTTACTCAAGAGAGAAGACACGTCGAACATGTAGAAGGGTAGGGATGGGTCAATGAGAGTGTCTTTCAAATCTCTGCCTTTTCTTTCTAGCTGTCATGCCTTAAGGGCCATCGATTTAGACACGTCATTTCTCTGAGAGGGTGTGCCAGCAGGGCTAGCAATGCTAAAGACCTCTTTGAGAAGTCAAGATTTCAATTTATTCCCGTCACTCGAGAGCAATTATTTAGTTAAAAATGCACAGATGCTAAAACACTAATAAGCTGGTAACCAATTTATAACCAATACCTAATAAATCTCCAATGGTGCAATACAAAAAAACAATAATAATAATAATAATAATAATAATAATAATAATAATAATAATAATAATAATAAAAGGAACACTCCACTTTTTCTGGAAATAGGCTCATTCTTCCCCAGAGGTAGTTAATTTATAGTTATTAATTTAAAAGGTGAAACAATTACAAATAATGCAAATTACGTAAAATAGAAATACAAACTCAATACAATAATCGTGCATAGTTCATGCAGAAAATCTATACCCTATTTATTTAATTATTCTACATCCAAGCGTTGTTATTTATTTATTAAATGTGTGGCTGTGTGCAAACTAAACATTTTAAAACATTTTTTGGTCTCAGGATCCTTGCATACTGCTCCATTCAGTCCATCTCCATCCAGGTGTTTGATCAGCATCTGGAGGACAGGGTACAAGACCCTAAACCAGCCTAATTATACAGTGCTTTCTTAAGACTGTCTAGTCATTTAGACAGAGCCATCTTGAAACTATGTAATTTTGCACAGACATACATCTGAGATTCAGTTCAGGTGAGAGGTGAAGTTTTGGCAGTGAATACTAAAATAAATCATCCACTTTCGAGGCCAAAATGGAGGGTATTAACTATAGCATGGGTAGTTTATATGATTTATGTTTTTCTCAAAAGAAAAAAAGAAAAAGAAAAAAAAAGACAATTGTGCATTGAGGCAGGAAGTATAACAACACTGCCACAACAAGCTTGATCTTGAAAGAGAAAAACTGATAGCATTTAACCATTTTAGGAATACACTGGTCTGACTGAGCGAATGTGTGTAATCTTGTCTGTGAAGAGGTTTCAGTGGCAGCTGAATAAAAGACCGCCCAGGGTTAACATTGCAAAGGCTCAACTGTGAACAGTAAACTACTGTAAAGCACCTATCACAGAAGAGTTCACTTAATGTTGCCAGAGGATCCGCACAATGAATTCACTGTTTAGAAGAAAGCAATTAAATCAGGATAATCTGAACACTCCAGGTGTTCTGCTGGAGGGTCTCTAATATAAACACCTGCCTCAGACTGATTTATAGCTAACAGCAGGAGGAGTGTCATTACGCTACTTAGCATTAGCTGAATTCACACTGCTCAAAAATCACTCATTGTGCAAGTGCCGTTTTATCTTTTAACTAAATTAATATCAGAGCTATTACATTAAGTGTGTTCTGATATACATCAAGCCCTCTTTGATAATAAACACAAAAAGATTAGGCAGACTTGGTCAAGCTGATTGTGGCAGTTATGTCAAAAACAAAATAAAAAAAACATTTTTTGGAAGTCTTACCTGTGGGTTGTTGGCCTCAGCAAGCTTACACTGGCGCAGGAAGAGCTTAAGATTTCCCCAGTTCATATAGGGCAACAGGACCATGGGTTTCTCACCATCTTCTATACACACATGGCTGATGGGTAAAAGGTTCCTAAGATTGAATAGACCACCAAAAAAAAACAGGTTAAGATTTCAAACATATTTCTGGAGGAAAACAAAACAAGTACACCACTACACATTTAATGTGCGGGGAATACAATTAAAAGAAGAATTCGAGAAATGATTTACTGTTATTAGATTACCACTAGCAATGATACACACAGTAGACAGGAAGTGACATGGTATCTTAAGGTACTTGGTCTGGACCAGACTATTTCAATCAGTGATTCATTGCTGACGAGAAAAAATTAAAAAGTCACGGGCTGCGCTGACCGTTTAACCTCAGACATGGGTCTGCGTGACTGCAAAGCTCGGAAAGCTCAGGACAGGATATGGGTTTGAGCCCATCCCAAAAGGCAACCAAGTGGGAAACAGAAAAATCTAAACAGAATGTTTGACCTCAGGGCTGTTGTAATACTGCTGTTAATATCAGAAATTATTATGAATAAAGATTAAGTGATATTAAATATTATGTGAAGTGATACTAATAGATGAACACCAGGATTACAAATAATTTTCATTGCAGTTTATGTCAAAAGTGTATTCTTTTTATTAGTTGGTTTTTTTAAAGTATGAATATTTTTGGTTTTCAAAAGATCGACCTTATATTTAAAAGACTCAAGTTATTCTAAAATGTAAATTACTAAATTACATTTCTAATATCTGTTGTTATTAGATAACCAATGCGGTGCCAGTAAGCCTCTAAATTAATATATAATGTATAATATATAATGTATATTAAACGTCCAGACCTTGGATCCATAAGATATGTTCAGATCTTCTGTCAGACAGCCAACACCAAAGAACAACTATTCCCTGGATTTGTGAGGTGTATTTTAGTGATCTATTTACACTAGTTTTTATCTTAGTAATAGTTACAGTTAACAGTGATATGGTGGTCACAAAGTGATTAACAACAATGGCACAAAGCGATTTAAAAAGATGCAAAATGTATGTATGAAAGAAGCTTGGTAAACAAGAATGCGCTAATGAAGAAAGAATGCAGAGGAAGAGAGTTATTCACACACATGAGAGGAAGTGTGTAGATTAGTAGTCATAGAAATGTCATAGCTGCAACTGTGGTCATTATATTGCTGTCACAACATTCAAACATTACACAACATGCTTCCACTGTGGACAGAGTAATTTACCCTTCATGAAAGTACGCTAATTCATATTTATATACACAAGTATATTATGTCATCCTTCTCGAAACCTCTAATCAGCATTGGTGTTTGATGACGTTAGAGGTATTACGAGCTCAAAAGAAGAAACGGGGATACGGTTTCTGTTAAAACACATCTATGGCAAGCTTTGGTCATATAGCAAAGGACTGCACTAAAACTGAAGTTGAAATAACACACACACACACACTATATCAGGGTTGTCCAAATTCAGTCCTGGTGGACCTGTGTCCTGCAGTGTTTAGCTCCAACCCTTATTAAACACACCTGAAGCAACTAATCAAGCTCTTACTAGGCATGTTAGAAACTTCCATGCAGGTGTACTGAGGCAAGTTAAAGACATTATATAATAGGAGAGTGAGTGACACAGCAGATTTTGCAACTGAGCAAGTTCTTCAAGCATTAAGAAAGCAGCACGTGGTGGCTGTAACTCACCTATGGTGAAGACCCCGTAGTTTACAACTTTCTGTAAGCATCATGGTCACCTGTACCTCGGAGGCGTGATCTGCACAGTCAAATGCAAGAGCAAAGAGTCAGGGGTGTGTGATGTAAACCTAGACAAACCAATCTTGAGGGAAACCAGTCTTCTCATCCCTCTACACACCTCCACAAATCAAAACAATTTAAACCCTAAAAGATCTGGAAAAAGCCAGATTCTAAATGTCAAGCAGCACCAGAGGATATAGGAAGTATTTGAACATCTAGTCAAATTTATTAGCTATATTTTCAACAGCCTATTTTAATGCACATTTTGTTTATTTTAATATATATGTATATACACACACACATATGTATACATATAACGCTGGTTGGAAAATGTCAAGGTATGCATAATTGTAAAAAAAAAAATGCAGAAAAAAAACGCTTATTGAATCTTTTTTTTTTTTTTTAAATGCATGTCAACAGAAGACATGGTACTTTGCCATGGGAGACTATCCAACAGATCAATCTTATTGCACAGCATCCAAAATGCCTCAGATTTTTCACTCCATTTTTCATTAGCTGAAATCGAATATTCTAAGACTTTTTTTAATGTACACAAAAGGCCTATTTCTCTAAAATACTGTTCACAAATCTATCTCTGTTAGTGAGCACTTCTTTGCCGAGATAATCCATTCACCTCACAGGTGTGGCATATCAAGATGCTGATTAGACAGCATGATTATTGCACAGGTGTACCTTAGTCTGGCCGCAATAAAAGGCCACTCTAAAATGTGCAGTTTTATTACACAGCACAATGCCACACATGTTAAATGTTTTGAGGGAGTGTGCAACTGGCATGCTGACTGCAGGAATGTCCACCAGAGCTGATGCCTGTGAATTGAATGTTCATTTCTTCGTGTTCATTTTACCATAAGCCGCCTCCAAAGGCGTTTCAGATAATTTGTCAGTACATCCAACTGGGCTCATAACCGCAGACCACGTGTAACCACACCAGCCCAGGACCTCCACATCCAGCATCTTCACCTCCAAGATCATCTGAGACCAGTCACCCAGACAGCTGCTGCAACAATCGGTTTGCATAATCAAAGAGTTTCTACACAATCTGTCAGAAACCATTACAGGGAAGCTCATCTGCATGCTTGTTGCCCTGATCAGGATCTCGACCTGACTGCAGTTCGTCTGAGTAACCAACTTGAGCAAATGTCTGGCACTTTGGAGAGCTGTTCTCGTCATAGATGAATCCCAGTTTTCACTGCACAGGGCAGATGGCAGACAGCGTAAGGTGTTGTGTGGGTGAGCAGTAAGTTGATGTCAATGTTGTGAATCGAGTGGCCCATGGTGGCAGAGGGTTTATGGTACGGGCAGGTGTACGTTATGGACAACGAACACGGGTGCATTTTATTGATGCCGTTTTGAATGCACAGAGATACAGTGAAGAGATCGTGAGGCACCATGTTGTGCAATTCATCCATGACCATCACACCCAATGCTGCAACATGATGTGTTATAAGGATCTACACAATTCCTGGGATCTGAAAACATCCCAGTTCTTATATGGCCAGCGTGCTCACTGGACATGTCACCTATTGAGCATGTTTGGGATCTGCATATACGACAGTGTGTTCCAGTTCCTGCCAATATCCAGTAACCTCACACAGCCGTTGAAGAGCAGCGGGCCAACATTCCACAGGCCACAATCAACAACCTGATCAACTCGAAGGAGATGTGTTGCACTGCAAATGGTGTTCACACCAGATACTGACTGGTTTTTCGAACCCCCCAGACCCCCCCAATACTGTAAAATGGAAAGTTTTAGAGTGGACTTTTGTGGCCAGCTTAAGGAACAGTGTGTGTTTGTTCAGTGTGTGTGTTTCTTGGAGTCATAATACTTTTCAGATTCACCATTTGAGTTAGAAAGAAGCAAGCAAGCCATACAGGTTTGTAAAGAAATGCCGTTAGGTAAATTTAAAATTATCCATTTAAAAGAAGATTAAATAAAGTGAATGCTCCTTTGGATCTTATTTGATCTGTTTTGCCCCAGCAGGCAAGACCTTGTTAGTAAAATGTGCATGAGGGTCCTGAACAACCCTCCACTAACTCCTTCCAGCCAGTCTCAAATTTCTGGCTGAGTGAACACATTTAGTATGAGTTCACAGAGGTCTGGTTTTATCTTGGAGCACAGCTTTTGTCGGATGCTTGGAGAGTATGTGTAAAGTGTATTGTTTCCTGTCCCTTGGGCAAGGGCCGGGGTGGAAACCGAACAGCTTGGTACAGCATAGGCTGGTACAGTGGCATTGTCTGGTGGTTGGCACCAGTCCTGCACTGGGTAAACAGGGCACAAGGGTAAATGAAGGGGTGACCAGTGTGATGGGAAGTGTTTAAGCTTCTCATGACATTTGCATTTTCTAGATAACCTGATGTCATTACTGAAAAACTTTATCATTAAATGTTTGAAAACACTCCATTTTCATTACTGTATTATTAACTTTGGAACTCCACAAAGAGGCACATTATCCCTAAAAATCTCTAATGATTTTCCTGGAAAAAAAAAGTTATTTTCAATCTCATTGGGAGAGTTATTTTAAATGGATCATTTTACTATATTGTACTCTAGGGACACACGTAAGGGTTAAAAGCTTTACCTTTCACTGCTTTCACAAAGACTTGTTTCTCTTTGCTTGGGACCTTCTCATCAAGCAAGACTCCATGAAAAATGCGACCAAAGGTTCCTGAGGATCAAAAACACAAAAAACTTTATGTAAACAGATGACATTATGAAATCTCTCGGTTAATAGAAATATACACAGACTGAATTACACAAATTGTCTCACATGAGGCCGTCCAATTATATATAATGATCTGCTTAAGCAACATGTTAAACACTTTTTTTGGCAAGACCGTCGAGACTAATTTTGTGATCCCTCCCATGCAACTCGCACACATAACATGTTAAATACCTTAAATATCTCAGATTTAAACTTCAGTAGCAAAAACTAGATTATCATTAATATGTTTTAAACATCATAAAACATATGTATGTTCTCCGCTTCTTGTTCCACTGCATCTGTGGGATAAATCAGCGCGCCAACTTTCGCACAGCAGGTCTGAACAGGTATCCTGGATGACCTCCGAGAGTAAACACAGCATGGATTTACTAGCAGGCGCAGGACAGTCTCTCAGCTTTTTTGGTTTGGCTATTCTACAGACAGTTGGACATAGCTGCAGTTCCCATAAGCTCAGATGACACCATGTAATGGATCAGTGCATCTTGCAGAGCAGTAGACCTCAGAGTAGGTTAACTTAGAGGTAGTGTTTCTAATGCTAGGGACCAGCACCACATTGTATACTACTTTTCCCACATATCTGAACCTTATCCCCTTTCTTGCTGCTTTGCTTGTTATAACATGCCACTTTATCTCAAGACAGCTTGCTGACGTAGAAAATAAATAGGAAAAACTAATGAATGCAAGCATATTGTGACAAATAGTGTGAAAAGAGTTTTAAGAAAAAGGGTTACAACATTTTGGGAAATAAAGTTATGTAAGGTGCGATAGTGTTACTTTTCCTGGTAAAAAAAATAAATGACTGGGCAAAAGAACAACATGTTCCACGGATGATATTTTTCTTGGTTGCAATGCAGAACTTGCATCTAACCTGCCAAAAAAACCTAAACAAAATAAAACAAAAAAACAAGAAAAAGCAAAAGCATGCACATTGCATTACATGATGCAACCAGCTGGGTTTCCGTTTCAGTTGCTTTAGGTAGTTTATGATAAACTGGAAGGATAACTGCAGTCACACTTGAGACAAGCATGGTCATCATGCTGGACATCGGGGGCAAATTCTTGGTACTGAGACGTCTTTAATGGTTGCTCAAGTTGTGTCAAGAAACTAGGCACTGAATGTCCTGAGACGCAATATGCACTTTGTTTTACACTGAAAAGGCAAAGTTGCCCAGCTCTGGAATGGCACAGACCACAGATTACATCATTAGACTTTTTCCAAGTACGTGAACGCCAATGCAAGGTCAACTTGACCTGCGCTGCTGCATTCTGAAAAGTTCATGAGTTTATAGAAGTTAGACATCCTTAACTCTCCCTGGAGCTTTTAGTAAAGAAGTAAGAATGCTCATTCAAATGTTTCCAATCAATCAGTTGAATCAGTTTATAGAAAACAGTGAGTAATGTATTTACAGCTTAAATGAATTTGAAGTAATATTATGATTATGTAGGCTAAGGTTTTTTTGGGTTTTTTTATTTTAAAAGTGATAACATCCCTCATTTCTCATTCCAAAAATTGTTTTCCTTTGTTGCACAACCCATAAGGTTAATACAGTTTGGGAGAAAAAAAAAAGGATAAACTGAGAATTTTTACATTTTGATTAAAAGGAGTCATGCTCTTGTGTTTTTGGCCTTGGGATTACCACAAAAGGAACTGCAAAAAATATTTAATAATTAAAAGAACTTTAAAATGTCGCCTAAGGCAATTAAAATAAAATGTATTGAGCTGGTCATAAAAAACACACAAAAGCAACTGGTCCTTCGAAAACGATTAATCTGACATTCCCCCAAATGTCCAATAAAACTGGTTTAATCAGATTAACCAGCTTTAGTTTGCCAAGTCAGCACTTAAAACACAACACAATAACCCCTTATAAATAATAAATCAGCTTCATCAAGCTTGTGGGCACACGTACAAAATGAAAGTCTCACTTATGGAAAAAAAGATGCTTCAGACGAGAATTATTGCATTGAGATTTTGCAAGAGCGCAAGTCAAATAAGGCGGGTTCTCGACGCGGTTATGTTTATGTTTTATAGCTTATGTGTCTAATGACATGTGTGTCAACATCATCTGTGCAAGCCCAGAGCTGTGCTGGCGCAGGGCCCAGCAGAGAACTTTTTTGTTTGGACTCCAATTTAGTGCTTGAGTGCAGATTTCCCGCCGGAGCACAGCTCTAGTGTGATCCAACAAAATTATTTTGCAGGGGGAAGTGTCTAACCTCAAACTGAGTGGCCAAATGACGCGCTTGTTTGCCGTGATGCAATTTCAGCTGAACTGGTCGTTCAAAAGAACCACTATTAGAAAGATGGAAGTCTCAATTGAACCGAGGTGGACAGAGTACTAAGAACGGAGTCTTTCAAATGCACAGTATTAACTTGCTGCGGTTTTCTTGTGCGCCTGTGGGGCTTGTGGGATTACATACCTTCATGCAAGACGTCTCGAAGTGTGACTCTCTCTCTAGAGATGGCGATGTCTTTAACCTTTGCCTTGGCCTCAAGGAGAGTGACGCTTCGCAAGTCATTCTTCTCTATCCGCAGTGAGGGATAACCTTCAAATCACACACACGCCACAATAAAATAAGTGTTAGCAATTCACATTACAACCAATTAAAAGTGTATTACAGTGTATTACAAATCAAAACAAATACAATTCAGACAGTGACAGAGGTCTGCAGTATTATTTTAATAACTGGAAGTATTTAAACGCTTCATCAATGAAGTAAAACCCCAGCTTTGCCAAAAGCAAACACTACAGTGTCACTCTTGCACAACATGTTTTGGTGCAACTGATTTTCTCGAACAGTCGACTGTATTAATGTTTAGACAAAGCTGAGTGTTTTATTCTGTCATTTAGCTACAGGTGTGCTTTAAATACACAAGAAAAAAAAAAGATGTGAGCACAAATACCAGTGCATAAGTCTGTTGTGTATCCTGATAAAAACATTGTGTATCCTCGTGTGTTGTTCTTAGGTTTAAACTTCTGATTGAAAAATATCTCCTGTTTATATTCAATACGTCACTGCGCCTCGTGGTAAACATTATCTTAGTGATTATATAAATACAGTTGATTATGAACACAAAGCGTAAATATCACTTTTCACTAACAACACAACTGGCCAGTTTTCAGATTTGGACTGCTCCACTCATACTAAATATGCATGATGCTGCCCCCACGTGGTTATTATGGGTAACTAATGTAAAACATTGCTTATAGTATATTCAAAATACATTAAGAGAGAAAACATAAAATTAAATTGTAATAACATTTAAAAGTATTTACTTTTTTACTGTATTTATACAAATGCAGTCTTTGTGAGCATGAGATGCTTAGTTTACAAACATTTTAAAATCTTAGTAACGACTTTAAACTTTTCAACGGTAGTGTAGCCAAAAAGTGCGGTTAGGTAGATATAAACTACGCTCAACAGAAAAAGGTTTGGAATAACATGGGTGAGTAAACGATGACAGAATTTATATTTTTTAGTTGAACAAATTTACCATGACCATATTTTTTCCTGTTGTCGTGCAAACGAGAACTTTGCACTCTGTACAACTGTAATACCGTATAAACCAATGAATGAGCTCGGTGAAGACCAGCAAGAACAAAACAATCGTGATGGTGAAGAAGAAACCAGATTAAAAGGCAAGTGGTTAGTCAACACGATCAAGTCATGATTCCCTGTTGCTCTCTCTATCTGCTTCACAGCAGCAGAACTTACTTTTGGTTTCATGCGAGGGGGCACCAGGGTGAGGGAAGGAGGCGCCTGCAAGTTGGAGCATGGGTGCAGAGCCAGTATGAGCATCTGATAGAAAAAGGAAGGGGTGGAGGGAGAGTGAGAACAAAAAAAAAAAAAAAAAAAGAAGAAAGAAAAAGAAAGATGGAGAGAGGTATATGAAGGATGGACAATCATAGCAGGTAGATGGTGCATGAGCTATTCCACACACAAAAAGAGTGAGACAAGACAACAAATGGTATAAGCATGAAACAGTGCACCAAGCATGTAAGACCACTAGGGGGAGTACACAGCCTGGGGAGAATGAAGCAGATATAACCACACTGGTTTATAAAAATGACATGATTTTTTTTTTGAGGGGGGATCATTCACTAAAACTGGCCAAAAATATCACACAAAACTGTTGACACCAAATATTTTGAAGTTCTTCGCTGCATCTGAAAACACTTACTATTGAGTATATCATTCTGTATGCACTAATGTTTAAAGGAACTTTTTTGAAAACAGGTTTTCCAACTCACCTAGAGTTAAACAGTTAACAGTTAACCACATACTTTTTCGCATACTCTTTTTGTTGTTGTTTTTTTGGAATGCTGTGTATTTGTACATTTGACTAATTTGACATCGTTTTTTTGCATATTGTACAGTAGGGACATATCCATATTTAGATAAAGGGAATAAAAACAGTTGGTTAAAATAAAAATGCATTACTAAGTAATGTCTGTTCTGGTCTCACACCATTTGACATTTCCATATCTAATTAAGAAGACTATTTTCTTTGTTACTAAAGTCTAAATATTTTCAGGGGCCACTGTAAAGATAAAACCCATGGGATTACCTGGCAAACTTAAGGGACGTTATCAACTCGCCTTTCAGTTCTGCCTGAAAAGCTCTAATTTTAGCCCAATCCGGTCGTTTGAGGGGAAAGGAGAAAATCACCCACTATGAAAACAGTGGCCATGTTTTAAAAGACCAGAATCTTCCTGTTGATTTGGTCTTATTTGGTCTTATCCTAAGTTGGAACAGGGGTGGAGCTGGTGAACTTCTAGTGGATGGGAAAAAAAAACCTTAAGTGTGAATAAATGACTCTGAAATGACTCTAATGAATGACAACACTTGGAGACTGACTTTTGTACTATTTTGAGAGGACGTGACTACTTAAATATGATACGCAAGAAACTTTTTTACTCAGTCCGATCACACAAAAACAATTAATGCTGGGAGTCACTGCTGTACTAAACTTAAGGGGGAAAAATGTGGAAGGAGAATGAGTTTGCCTGTTTATACCAACCTTATGATTTGAGTTTAGCTAATTTGATCATTTGTTTCCAATTTTCTCATTTAAAAAAGGAATGCACATTTGGTGTGAACAGGGCAAGGCAAGATGCAGTCAAAGGTGTCAAATTTAGCCGTGGGGAGCAAAGCATCCTGGTGGTGTTTATCTACTCTTTGAGCTACATCTCCTGGTAAAAGAGACAGGTTTTTGTCATTTTAAACTTGGAAGAGGCGTGCAGATGGTTACGGCAGATGGTTGAGATGTTTGAGAGAGTTGCTGATCTGAGGTCAGGGGTGAGAGACACGGTGTGGTCGTAATCTTACTGGTGACAGGTGTAGCGTTGTTGGGGGTGTCCGCCCTCAGGTACTGGGTGGTCTGGGTGGAAGGCTGAGACAGACCCTGAGAGCTTCCACTGTCGCTGACGCTGAAAGATTTAGTGAGCAGAAATTAATTACTTTAGGAATTGATATGCACCAATTTGAAAAGGTACTCTGGCTTTAAATGGTCGCAGTCTATTTAAATGATGAAATCATATTTTTTCAGAAGGTGTAGGGTTTTACCTGGCCCTGAACCCCAGTGCATTTAAAAACTAAGTGCTGTGTAATTGTCCTAATTAAAGCCATTAGACTTGAGGTTAAGGTTAAACACCGAAGCCCTTGGAGAAAGACTTAAAATACTTCAGGTTTAACCTGCCTCCTGAAACTCATTGAACCTAATCATGATCTAATGTCACAGACTCCTCATCATCATTATTATTAAACAGTTCTGGTTTCTTCTGGTCCACTACTTGGGCTGTGGAGCAAAAACAATCCACGGGTAGAAAAGGGAGTCTGAGCACATTCTTGTTCTAAGGTTGATGTGTTTTAGAAGACAAATGGAGCTCTGTGTCTTTTCTTCTAAACAGCAGCAGATAAAATCTAATCTACCAACCTTTGATAATGCTGTAAAAGACAGCTCTTTGTGCTGATGCCTAATTCAATTTCATAAAAACACAATTAAAATACCCTGCTCTGGTATGAAATTAGCAAGAGATGAGACTTTTTTCCTTCCTGTCCTCTTTTGATAGACTTGCAATGAACAAAACACATTAAAAAAAATAGGATAAGGAGAAAAAAATGAATCGTGAGAACAAATGACCATAACCACTGTGATATTAGGAACTAGACCGTTTTGGTGCGCTGAACATTCACACACAGAAGTGCATGCATGCACATACATACCTGTCATCCATTTCCACTCTCTTCATACTGTGGAGGTGTAACACAGCAAGGATGATGGCTACCAGGAAGATGACGATGCAGCACACACACACGCTGATGTAAAACACTCGTGTGGATGTGGTGGGAGCGTTTGAACTGCTCGCTAAGAGCAAAAAGGAGAAAGTTTACAAGAGCAGAGTGAAGACCGTCTCGTTAAAGAACCACATTTAGTCAAATACACCAAACAATAAATCGCAAATACTTACGGTCTATTCTCTGTATGGTTGTGTTCGGGAATAGCGGCGTTTTGGGGGGCTCTGGCTGCTCAATCCCTGTAAAGTAATACAATAAGGGAAAGGATCAGCAAGGTCCAATGCCTATACCAGTTCACCATTTGACATCGTCTTGATGGGTCTCATGAGATCCACCCAAACACAAGAACTGGTTAATTGTGGTCTCATTTATGTTTGGTTTGAAAATTGTTGCCAGGGAAGTAAAATCTCACTCCTGCCACAAGTGTAAGACACACAATATCTTCTTGAGCGCCACATACGCACGCTGACCCAGTTATTCCACAAGGGAGAGGAAATTGGGGCATACACAAACTCTTTTTCTTCTCCAGCAGCTAATTTGGCTCATGTGCTTCAAATAAGCAGAGAATAAATTCACTGGCTATTTCCTCTAGGGAAGCATATGACAGAAAGCTTGTGTTATTATCATATTTGCAGTCTCTGGCAATGCGAAACGTGATACACAATCTGCTGAACACAAAAAGAGTTTTTCTAAGTGAAAGTTTTTTTTTCCAAATACGCAAACATGCACTTACGATCTTAAGAAACGGATGTATTGGAGGAAATAAGGTAAACGTGTGTGAATAAAGATCTTACTTCGGTAACACATTTTCCTGCGTTTGAAGTTGAGCACTGTGAAGTTGTTGGCCGGTGTAGTCAGGTTCAACTGCACCGTCAGCACAGCCTCTCCATCAGCCTTTCCCGAGCAGAAAAGATCCACTCTGAACACTAGAGTGACACACAAGAAAGTAGACTTCTTATATTAAATAATCAGCTACTATTCAATTACAAGTAATGGTTGTAAACGGTTTCATTTTATATTTAAATAGAGTATAAGCTCGTACCAGGACGATTATCGAGCGCGAGTATCGCCAATGTTTAACGGCTTGTGACCCAAAAAAGGGTGCCAATATGAGTGCATAACGAAGCATAAAACGAGAACCGTAAAGCACCTTGGTTTCGACTGGCCGACCAATTAGACTGCGGCTTTTGTTCACGTGCCTGGAGCTCAAGCTCAAAACGGTCTTGCCGAGAACACAGAAGTAAGTAGATGAAGATGATGCACAGAGGCAAAATTATGCTGCGCTTTATGCGTTTGCTCACTGTCATATTGATGTTATTTTCACTGTGTGCTGTATGTAATATGAGTGTTACTTTGGCTTAACTTCATTTTAATATCATTCCAAAAGCACACAAACTACCAAACTAGAATACTGTTGTGCCCTGTTGATTACAGTACTCTCTTTTTAGTTGTAATTTTATTTAATATTACAGTAATAGTAAATATTAATATTAAATATTTATGAAAAATACTTCTGTCTTCTGTTTATATTACACATTTATATTTTCAAATTATTTCAAATATTAATTACAATAAATAAAGTGAGCAGTCAACCAATAACCATGAAGCAAATGTTGGCACCAACATTTGCTCTGAGTTTTGCATTGTTCAGACAAACAGACATTTTGAATGCAAGAAAATAATTCTCTGACATTAGGTATTGCAAAAAGTATTACATGTTGGATTAACTATCGTGTTTATTAGGCAACACTACAGTGAGCCAATCAAGGATTCTTCCTCTGCTATTCACTGTTGCCACCAAGTCACTAATAGTTTAATGTAACTGCAGCAGCGCTGGCCATGTGACTAAATGCATGAATCGTATAGACTGGCCAGCTTTATTTGCATTTGCAGTGCATTGAAAAAAAGATTAACACATAAAAATAAATAAATTAAAATTAAAATGTTAGTGCTGGTTCATTCAAATTAAAATGCTTATTGCACTGAATATGACGTGTGCAAAGGCCTTACAGGAATTAAGAGTAGATAAATGTGGGTTCTTAAGTTGTGATGTTAAAAATTTGAATCAATAAAAGTCTGAAAACAATAAGCTTTCCAATAGTAAACAAGCCTTTTTAATGGAAGACTGTTAAATGTATACAAAGTCAAAAATTTTTTCTTTTATACATCAACAGCACATTTTATCTTTAGTTCTACAGTGCTTTTAACAACTTTCAGAGCACTTAACAGTATCAAATGTGACAACGGAGCGCTTGTAACGTATAATGAACAGATTAAACGATCAATTTTCAGTTAAAGGCATTTCATTATTGAATTCAGAGACGTCATTGTCCAGCTCAGTTCACTTTTAATAGTATCTGTGCACTCAAATCAACGAATTGATACAACATATGAAAGCTGTGAAATGATTTACTCACCGGAACGAGTCCGGGGGACCTCCCCCTGAACAGAGATGTTGCTCTGAGGTTGATCCATGGCTGAAGTGTTTTCCACTTGAAACCCTAACCTGTAATCCACCTAAACAAGACAAGGATTACAGGAAATAATTAAGATATTAAAATAAGGATGCAGATATGTGATTTTAAAAAAAACTTTAAAAAATAATAGTTCGATTTCATTATAATTTAAAAATTATTTTTGTGTAAATGTATTAATATGTTTTTTTCTTTTTTCAATTCATGTGATGGGAAAGCAGAATTTTCAATTCAACCTTGTGTGTCAAAAACCTTCGGAAATCCTTCTAATATGCTGATTTGGTGTTCAAAAACATTTACTATTATTATTATTATTATTATTATTATTATATAACAACATCTGAAAATAGTTGTGCCGCTTTACAGTTTTCCGGAAACCATAATTTTGTATGATTCTTTAAGTAAAAAAAAAAAAGCCTGACACCATGGAAGTGTACATAGGATGCATAAACGGTGCCAACCTTGCTGCTGGAGTGCCATGTGAAATGCAGGCTGTTAGTGTCACTGGGCACAGGCAGGATGAAGGAAAGGGCGTAATGATTTACCACATCATCTCTTACATAGTACAATTCAGCATCAAGACCTGCAAAGAGTGAGCGAGAGAGAGTGTCAATAATTAAAATGATAAAAACTGATTGGGACTCACAGAATTTAAACAGTTAAACATCTTTTCACATGCACACAACCACCCTGCCTCGAGAGAGAGGAGTAAAATATAGTTTCATAATGCCAGACTCCATCTCTGCTCTCATATGAACTCTTGTTTTTCGCCATAAAAACATCCTATGTGCTTATTTAGGCTTAATGTATTCCACAGCGTCTGGAAGTATATGGTGCAAGAGGAAACCATGGCAACAATACATAAAATACATTCTTTCGGTGTGGTGAACAACCGCTGTCTGACATAGTTCCACTTCCTTGCAGAATCTAGAGCAAGATCTGAATCCATTGTGTCACAGAGGGCAGGTATGACAGCCACCGAAATATGACTGCAATTTCAAATCAGAAGGATGTGACTTACAAAAGGCTCAAATGATCATGTTGATATTCTAGAATGTTTCCCATTAAACTGATGGACCCATTTAAACCACCAAGAGTGCCGCCCAAGTTTTAACCACAGTTCTTTTCTCTCGCTCTCCAGCCTGTCCATTTAGAACCACTTGGAATGGTTTTCATCTTTTATACCAAGAACAATATCCTCAGTTGCCACCTCCACCATAGAACGAAGGGAAAACGTTTGAGTGTAGCATGTTTATATTTAAGGACTTCACCCCTCGAAGCAAAACATCTCTGCTTTCCTCTGCCTGGCCTCCATTTTCTAACGACGCTGTAATCTAAACAGTGTTTCCTTCCCGGCTACATTCCTGGGAGAGACTCGACCTGAAATGCCTTTCTCCCAGGCAGCACAGCACACCTGCGATCCCAGTTATACTGTATCCAGCCCCCAATGAACAGCTGGAGAGGGGCAATGATGATGAACAAGACCGAAATCTAAAGTGGAGGCCGATTCCCACACGAATCAGACCCAGTGATGTGTGAAGTTGATTGACAGCAGGAATCTTCTGCCATGCCTCAGGGCAAACCTTATCATGACTGAAAGGCCCCGCTGTGGCTGACTGGAGCCTGTCAGTCTGTCATGTGGTCTGCACAAACACAAGGGGGATGGGAGTAAGTATACATACCCTTTCTAAAACATAACTTACCAAACAACAGTAGATTTTTTTTTTTGATTTCTTTCTTTTTTCATTTTGGGCTTCGATAAATGCCCTTAGGAGACAACATGGTGGAAATACTGCCGGTCAAAGGTTTCCAAAGTCTTGTACTCACCAATATAATATAGCGAAACATTAAATTTAAAATGATCCGTTATCTGTTAGTTTAAATCTTAAGCAGCCATCACTCCAGTCTTCAGTATCGCATGATTCTTCATGATTGTAATAAGCTTATTTGCTTCTCAAAACATTTTTGAAATGTTGAAAACATTTGCTTAATAAAGCTAAAAAAATGTTAGATAATCTGAACTGATGAACTGTGCACAAAAAAAATGGAAATATGTATTCCAGCAAATAGGGTGCATTTGGATTTAAATGATTCAAAGTGAAATTAATTCAGACCATTTCTTGACATAATCTCATGTCTACTTCAGTAAAGCCTTTAAGCTCCAAAAACCTCACCTTTTCCTGACAAAACTCAGATATTCAGCGGTAAATAATAGTCTGAGATTAGATGATAGTTTAAGCACAGATTTCAGCCCTCCAGTGATATGAGACTGCCCACCTATGGAGTAAATAAGCTGTGTGGCCCCCAAACAGACACATTCAAGTGTCCTCAAAGTTCAGACAGACATCCCGACTGACATAATCCTCTGAGCCCAGAGGAAAAGAGAATCAGCCAGCTGTGATAGACTACTGAGGCGTGACTTATACTACTAACATACCCACAGACTTGAGACTAATTAAAGTTCCCACATCTTGCACCATGTGACCTGTCTGGACCTACTTTTGCCCCCACTGTGTTGATACCCCTTGAAAAAGATTACGCCATGTGAGTAGTAAGCTTGCATAACCAGACCACTGACCGGTGCTCACTGCAGCTTATTGTTGTAGGAAAGGAAAAGGGCCATTCGACTGGCATGAATCAATCTATCATAGTTCACATTACCATTTAATCTAAAATAGAAATACTAAAGAAGATCTGAAATGCTGTATTATTAATTCATTAATACTTTACTCAATACATTTAACAAATTTGACTTTTAAGAAGTTGCACAAAACCAAACATAGTAAAGATTTCAGCCAACATTTGCCATTTTGTATGTAATGTGCATCAAATGATCAATGGACAGACTGTAGACTGTCTGTGCCATCTGAGGCTGGTGGCAGGTATATATTGCCCATTGTTTTTGCTCCATTTGGCTAATGAAAATAATTCATAATTGGTAACAGCCCCCTATAGTAGCTTACTATATTAAGTGAAATTATTAATAAAATGTAAGAATTGGTTACGAAAGATTATGCATGGGGAAATGCCCTTTAAACGGGTCAAATGACCAGGAAATATTTGTGTGCAGTATTAAGTCAGTGAAAATGCTGAATGGCTAGCAAATTTAAAAACTACTAGCCACAGTGGCTGGTGAGCAAAAAAGGTTAATGTCAATCCCTGGTAGGGAGGGATACTTCTTAAATGAAATACCTTCACTCTCTCAGTCTCTGGCACAAAAAATTGATATAGAAAGGAATTTGCAGATAAAAAAAGCCTTAGCTCAGTCATAGACTCACCCCCCAAAACAGAGCATGTATAGGGTGTTGAAGTTCATGGGTCAAGTGTGCTCAACCCTCTGACCAGAGGTTTCAAAAAGAAAGCAGGAGGTTGTTTGAAAACAGTTTCCTGTGTGGCATAAAGCGCTCCCACCCTTGAAGAACTGGTCCATTACAGGATAATTAGGAGAATGACTTTATTATAACATATGTGCAGCCTGTGTTTCCAAGCTTGTTTATTTGTGACTCAGTGGTGACCATTTTTAACCTCTTTACTTTATGCTCAAGTAACAAGTTTGTTTCAAAAGAGCTGTGGTTAACCGTACGTCTTTGAGAAAGAAAAAAAAAAAAGTGGTTTCCGCTTGCTGCAAAACGAAATCTTTGCATCCCCCTCACGGCAATACTCTGTAATGTCTTTTTATGTAGCTTCAAAAACCCTTTCATGGTTCAATTACTTCCACTCTGAAAAAGCAGAGACCAGGGAGAAAACATGTCCACGGGCAAGACGTCAATACAGCAGTATGCTGGCGAATCTTGCTCAAAGACCTTGCCAAAGATCCAGCACTATATTAAAGTCATCTTGGGACAAAAAAAAAAAAAAAAAAACATGGTAGAATTGGGAAAAGCAAAGAGAAAAGGCTATAGATCTAAATGTAAAATAATTCCTAGGTGGGGAAAACACCATTCTGCCGTGGTTTACAATTTGTAAAAATGTACTATGATTTATTTAAAAATTTGTGGTTTCTTTTTAAATGTGGTCTAGGACTAGACTTTTCTGTATTGAACACTCAGAACAGAATAAAACTGAAGTCGCAGACAATAAAGGAATTTAAAAAGGCAGTGATTTACATCCATGTCTTTCTCCACAGCCAAAGGTATATAGACCTGTGGTTTTGGATTTCTTGGCCTCTGGAGATCACATTTCTGTCTTCAGAAAGGTACAACAAAAAACTAAGAGCCGGGAGAAGAGGTAAGCACAGGTAGAACAAAGAGGCTTCTGTACTCGGGGTCTGATTTATCCTCATTCCCTCAGTGCACAGGACATAACAGCAGCCAAGCTCAGAGAGCGAGCAGGACAGTGGAGAGTGGTTGTTATGCATTGATCAAGTTCTAGCATAACAAACCAAGTAAGAACTTGACAGGCAGATACAACCTTCGGTTAACAAGCAAGCTTGAAGTATGCCAAGTATTTCATAAACTTGATTTTAGAATCTTAATTTTAGATTTCAATCCCTGGAGTGCTATATCCAATTAGCCGCTACGACAAGCTGCATAATGAATTATATAACTACGCAATTTGTGTTACATCATTTTGACAGCTTCCGATTTCGGAGTCACGAAAAAATTAACTGGATAAAAATGCTGTAACTGGAAGAGATTACATGTTAAAATGTATTTAAAAAAGGGAAAAAAATAATAATATTCAGGGCTTCCCAAACATACAGACCCAGTTACATTAATGGCAGCCCAAGTATATTTGGTGACACATTTTTGTTTTTATTCACTTATTATTATCCGCTCAAGATAATGACACCATTCTAATTCAATTAACTAGTGTTAAATCTCCTTTCGCACTAAGCATTTCATACTGCTCACTCTGTGTGCTCAATACCAGTTGACACAACATACAATCTCCATTGTTTCCCATACCTTGATTTATTTGTTGCAAGTCGCCACAAATATTCACTGCCCGCCATCAGCTCTCACGTCTCACACAAGAGCGCACTATATTTGGCAACTTTCAGGCCATTTTGCCAGCTTTTTTTTCTTATAAACAGGTTCATACTGACAAACCGAGAGACTTTTTGGAGAAAAAACGTATGGTTCAGTGTCTCTAACAATGCCCTCGAGCTAAATCTCCCTGCACAGCGTTGTCTCTCTTGGTATCTACTCTGTGCTTTCAGTTGTCTGCTGCATAAGGGCCTTCAATAAAAAAGTTAGATATATTGATAGATTGACTTTATCAGACTTTAAGGAGTATAGTGAGAGTGAGTCCAGCTTAACATGTAATCTTAGTGCCAAAACTCAAACCTGGCGCAATGACATCATTAATATGCAAATGAATGTGTGACATTACGTGCTGCCACAAGTCTCGCAAAATCCCGTGGTAGGCATTGAACAATTTTACTATTTTTACTGTATTTGACTAAAACACTGCAACCTTGGTGACGAGACTTTTGAATGATAGTGCCCATTGGTCACATTGCTTTCAAAGATTGGCATTTAAAATCTGATTTACTAATCAGAAACCTACATTTAAAAAAGCAAATGACTATTTTAAAAATTAAAAATGAAAGACAGACGCTAAAAGTTACAGCTAGAATACTGTGCAACTACAAGCTGCCTGTAAAACCTACAATGGGTCAGTGCAAGCAAAAAAATACATAAATCACCAGCAGCATACGAAAACAATAGGGTGGACTGGACACACAAACACACACGCCAGTAGGCCATAATGTGTGGACATCTGTAACGAGAGCTACGTATGCATCTAGTTCAAGGTTCGCAGGATGTAGTGTTTGCACAGGGGTGTGGAAACCAAAGGGGCAGAGGGGTCAAACCAAATCTAAAGAAAGTGGAAGAACATGCAAAATAAGGAGATCTGGAGTCTCATTATCATCAAGAATGTCATCATGGCAGCTATATTGGAGACCCTTGAATGTAAGAGTTCAGCACAGATGGTCAGGAGGGTAATCAGTGTAATACCAAACAGGTGTGGGCTAAAAGTAAATGCAAAACTAGCAGGCAGACCAAGAGTGCAACACTGCAATGGACAGAAAAACACTTTCAGATGTGACCGTGGCACTTCCAGGATACCTTTTATAAAGCTGAACATGTCGCCCGTAATAAACTGAACTGGACGGGGTGGGACAGAGAGCAGCCAGCCCAGTGGAAATGGCAGCGGTGTCACAACTTAGACGGCTGGTGAAAATAACCCAAACTATGGTAAAACGTCTCCCAGCAGAGGTCTGACCTCTAGAGGACCACAGCCCAGTGTGGGATTAACTACAACTACCACACACACACACACACACACACACATCTCCCCTGTGAAATTTCAAAAGGGCTTTGCTGGTGTTGGTAATCTGAGGTCCCACTAGCATAAAAAAGAAAGTCAATTCAAATTCCACACTTCAGAAAAATCTGTTTTATTGCATTCAGACAGCCTACTGAAGACGAAACCAAGACATTCATTTTCATCCATTCCACTACAAACCCTTAAAAAAAATACAAAAAAAAAAAAATATATATATATATATATATATACACACACATAACTTCACACTTCAGTTAGGTATATAGACCAACATGTCTTTTCATGTAATGGAATGTCCTATAGAGGGAGACAGGATCTGACAAAAGATCAGATTCTAGAAACATTCTCATCCGCTTCAGTGATTGATATGTTCGGAGGAAAGCGGTCGTGTTCATCCACCATGATGCCATGGCATTATGATGTAGAGTTTTGAGTGGTTTTATCATTGCTATGTAAATGGAAGGAAATAAAAGTATCTTCATCTGTGTTTCCAAGATGAACAGAAGTCCTTTAATTTTTGTGTCAACTGTCCTTTCACTTTAAGGCAATTTTAAGACAACCACCAATAACATCCAAAAGTTGAAAGTAATATTTTTAGTTATATTTTCAGCACAGAGAATGTTTTCTCCTGAATATTTGTACAGTTCTAATAGTATCCTTCCAACTCCGCAGGACCAGGGTCAACAACGTCTTGCTATATTGGTACACAAACCATTTCCTTTATTTACTATGCTCACTAAAAATAAAAATAAAAAGTAATTATGTTATAGCTTGCGAGGAATGAAAGAAATTCACATAAATCAGTTTCCAGGATTCAAACCAATGTGACTGCATTATTAACTGTGTGGTTTTTTTTTTTTTACACTTTAAATAACCTACCATGTATTGTAAAACAGAAAAGAAAGTTTCAAACATCAGTGAAGAGACAACAAACTAGCATACAATTAAATAATAGGTTGAGTCACGAAGGAAAAAAAAAGGAAAAGGGACCTACCCCCCATTTAGTGTGGCAGTTCGAATAGACAAGCATACAAATGAGAATACTACTGCCGGTCATTCCTATTCTATTCATGGACTCCTTTTGTAATAGCTCCCTGCTCGTCTTTCAGCTTGCCTTGAAAGCTTTCTTCAACCTCTTTTCTAGCTTTGGGCACATGTTCAAGTCGAGTAACTATGCGGCCAAAGCACAAGAATCTTTCAATGGTGCCATACTTTGCCCTGTTATTTTAGAAGCAGCTGTAAGGCATCTTTAATGGGGAATGATTTTACTTGATACAGGCTGTGGTTTCAGGCTTGGTGGCATTCCAGTCAACCATTATCTCTTCCACCATCACTAGTGAAAATTTGATATGGTGTGCTGAGCAAAGGGCAGAAAAATCCTATAATATAGCGCCCACTTTCCACTACTTCAGTAGACGCGATGCTCTCTACGGATCACTAATGGATCTTCCATGTACCACAGGCAAAAACAAAAATACACACTAAACTAAATGCAAGTCAAACAACCCTTGGAATAAATTGACAGTAAAAATATCTCGTTTTTAATTAATAACTTGTCATTTATAAATAAACAGCACTTATTTTAATCCTAATTTGGCCACAACAGATGAGCAACATGGGTGTGTGAGAGGAACAGGAAGCCCCAGGTGCTTCATCAGGGGTGTAATAAGTGTCTAAGCGAGCGTGTTTATTTATGTGTGGTGACCGAAACTCCCTGAAACCCCCCAGCGGTGAAGGATTTATAGGCTCGGACAGAGGCAAGCACATTTGGAGAAATAATTACTAATACAGGCAGAAAGTGTCTCAGTAAATGACAACCCCACATGAGCACTGCTAGCAAGTTCTGGGTGTCTTTAAGAGCTGCTTCCTTCAGGTTTGTTGAAGTCAGCGTGAAAACAAAAGTGACAAAACGTTCATGCTTCAGTGTACACTATTCCTTTGAAATCTTTTATCAAAATTTAATAACTCACTTGGACTTTATTTCGTCTTATGTCATCAACGCCACTTAACCGTGGCTGGCTGGCTGTTGACATGTCACAATCCAATTTGAACATCCTGTTTCAATCAGAAATTCATCACAGTACGCAAACAAAATAGTTATGAATGCTTTCACATGTCGAACCTTAAAAGGCCTTTCATCTGGCAGCTTTTGTACGATGGCCCAGCAGCGCACAACGCAACAAAATCTTTACAACAACGGAAACAAGCTGCAACAAGCTGCAATGTGCCATAATTCGAACAAAACAATTAATCTTTAATGTTAAAGGGATCATATGATGCAATTTCTAAAAGGATTTATTCCATCTAAAAGAGAAGGCTGATCCAGACTGGGCTAAAACGTACATGAAAACCAAAAACTTTAACTAATAACACCTACTTACAGTCGCTGATTCAGAAGTTTAAGTATTTGCTATTGACTCTTCGAATGCGTTTTGTGCTCACACAGTGCAAGGCCACTGAAATGAATGGGTTTCACAGCACAGCACATTCCACGTCTTGTGTGAAAGGGCCATAAAAAGTGTTGTGTGAGAGAGAGATGGTCACATCACAGTGGAGTCAATCACGGCGTGTGTATTGCAAATGCATATGAGCGCTGCGTCTGTCACGTGAGAAAGATCAACCAAGTGTTTTATTAATGTTCTTGAGCCAATGTTAGAAGTGTTCTGGGAATAAACTTTTGGCCTGAGACATACAGAATTCAAGTCACACTTTAAATGCAGGCAGCTATGCTTCAGAGGGCAGTAACAAGGAACAGCGCAGAATTATTTTGACTGGAACTACCATTTTTCAGGTTCCGCTACCCACTTAGCCTCTATTTCATTACAGTACTCCATGTCATCACAATGAAAAATGGAAACAGGCCGTCGGTTGAAGGTCACCTGCATTCTTTACTAATGAAACACTGTAGATATCATCATCTGAAAATTGTTTGTTCCATTCCAAATGCTCACGGAGGTAATAGATAAAAGCAACTGTGATGATTAACATCAAACAAGATTACAAAGACAGATCCTAAGGCTATTCTTCAATCCAGACACGACCGCTCCTCAAAGCAGTGGAACGTAAAGTTACATATATTATATTACATTCATTTTTAAACATGTTTATAGGCATCACATCATAGGGCTTTCAAGTCTCTGATCCAAAGCAGAAACCTTTATCAGCCAAATTACCTTTTTTTAAAAAGGAAAATTATAGATACACAAGTTAAGAAATCCTTAATTCGTTAAGTCCAGCTTGTTTTTACCAACCATCAATTACGACTTTACTCTGACAGTCTGGCACTTGTGAATCAGTGACTGCAAGTATGTGTTGTTATTGGTTCAAGTTCTGCTTGAGTTTTGCATTTGAAATGAATGGGTGAAAAGATCTTTAAAAGTTTTGTGTGAGAGAGTGAAAAGGTGAGATGGTGATAGAACTGATGGAAAAAGTACATTATTAACTGTCTTTACATTTTAAAAGCTAAACTTGTGATTATGGTAAGGGGCATTACATGCTGGTAGGGTTCATCCAATCACAATGCACTGTGTCAGCTGGGGGTGCTGCCGTTTGTAAATTCTATGGGTATAGCTACCGGTCTCAGTCTATTTTTAGCTGAAATATTGAATGCTCAATATTGAAAATTGGTGTGTCGTATGCTATTTTACTGTATTATCTTAATAATGAACACATTGGTTTGGAACAAACTGTTTTACCATTTCCTACACGCTGCTATTCTCCTTGTTATATACCAGTAGAGTCTGGGACTCACCGATAGGCATACTTCTGCTTTGAGGAAAAAGGTGTGGTTATAAATTTGACAATTTAATTTGTTCCATATTATTGCAAAGCAGTGTTTACATTTTAAAAGTAACCAATACTAATTTTAATAATTTAATTAGAACCCAACACACGAATATGCATCTCTTTATTTGCATTGGTGTATGTAAGATTCATAAACCTAAAGTACACATCGCAGTGAGACTTCCTGATTCATTACATAACCGACTCAATCCATAAGCATAATTTGTTCACAAATCACACCATCACAAAATTCTCTTGGACTGAAATGATACTGCTCCGTGTTGCCAAGCACACTGTTGTTGCACATAGGTCTGTAAGTTGAAGTTACAGCAACAGAATTACATGTACTAGAGAATAAGTTAACCTTGAAAATGCTTCATCTGCATTCAGAACACTTCAGTTAAAGGTCTGGGGGTCAAAGTGAGGCCCAAATGCACAGAACCACCAGAATTAACATACCATCAAAGCGTTACAAGTATAAAATGCTTCACTTCATTTTAAGTCCACTCACGTATTCTCACGGTTGGACTTTACTTCAGGTTCTTTGATCAGTTTTAAAGCAGTGACAATCCTTTCTTTCAGTGCCCCATCACCGAGTTCAGCTCTCGGCTCATTAATGAACATTAGTTTCATGCAGGCCTGCTGTTCCTGAGGCCAGGGTCTGAGGGATCACTTGGACAGCTAGGCTTGAGTCTGTGGAAAGTGCATTGTTTTGAAGAGACAGGTTCCAGATTGTCATGGCTTGAGCTGTGGCAGCTCGGTAATGAATCTTGCTTGGTGCTCAAAAGGAGTCGGTGCCAATCATTAATTACAACCACATGAGCCAGTCCTACTACAGCTGCCACCGCAGTCGAGCAAACAGAGCTTGTTCCGTAAGAGGTATCCTCAGAACTCTCCGCCGTCACTGGAACAACATGGCAGTACAGCTGCTGCTTAAGTAAACATTCTTCTACAAGTATTATACGAACAACGGAGGGTTCGCTTACTCATACGAGAAGGCAGCCAAGCTGGTTTATGGCTGCAACAGTACAACGCAGAACTAAAAACACTGTGATAGGCCAATGCCCAAGGAGACTAATTTACTGTAGACTTGAACAACTGGCAATTCCAATTGTTGCATCCTCAAACAAATTTTATACAGACTCTGATTTCAAACCTTTTATTAGACAGCTGCATTTATGTGCATTTGCAATAAACAGGAAACTTGTCAGCTCAAGCGATAATACAATTTATTTTTCATACTTTATATGACAAAATATATGGTAAAGTGTGTGATCTGAGCCTGTGGGGAAGTTATACCCATTATTTCTAGGTGATCTTAAAATAAAATTTGTGATATGCCCACAAATATACAAAGAGTAACAGATAATATGAGGCTATACTGTTAGCATGATGCAAGCTCTAAACTGCTCGAGGATACAAGTTTGCTAAAACGGTAGGAGTCTGGTAATTTAAGCAAAAAGCCCTGAGGTCGATCAGCGCTTCGTATGAGAGTATTATTTTACTATATTTCTATGTTATATTTAGTTAATTTTAGACTATGTTAGACTTTGTTCTTTGTGTTAAATGAGATTTTTCTTCTGCAAATTTTAAAGAGGCCTTGGTTTTTATGAAAATTGGACATTAGTGTTATTATGAAATTGTATTTCCCGGAACAAGGCTTCAGTCCATCAAAAGGCTCACAGAAAGTCATTTTTATAAAATTTTTCTTTTCTTGATATTGCATGAGCTGAAAATGTTTCGTTTTACTTGTATAATCAGTGGCACAATTTAACTTCATGTGGCTTAACTTACCCTCTCCCTAGGCTTAATTTATCCCTCACTGGTGGCAAGTCGAGCACATCTCAACTCAACCCACTCTCCCCTATAAGGCGAAATGTCAAAAATTTCATCTTAATTATTATAGGCCTCCCAGGCTGAGATTTTTGTATGTGGTTTTGATTGTTCCTACATTTTGTTGTGAATTAAGAATACAATTTAACACATGAAACATTTTCTCAAACAAAGTTTCATGCACAAATCTGTGCACACAAATTAAAAGATTAAAAAAATTTAAACCAAATAGAACAGGATGTCTCATTCTCTCTCCGAGCACTCACCACATTATCAGTTTGCACATTCTTGTTTTCTTTACAATTGCTTGCTAAGATCTGAGCTAAATCACTATTTTTTTTTGGCCGTCAAAGTTAAGCAAAATGATATTCAAACTCATGAAACCTTCACTAAAACACAACCAGGCTGCCAGTCACAACATCGCAGACATAGAAGTCCTTCCAGAAATAGAATCCCTTGTCGATTACGGCATATTTCCATCGTAGTTAGCATTAGTAATGAAATAGCGAACAAATGTGACATAAATGTGCTTTCTACCTAGCCCTCAAGTTCTATGGCGAGTCGGTGGACACACTTCATTAAATGAGATCTCCACATAACAATAAATTCAGTCTCATGCCCGTTCTTACCGTTTCCTGAGTGTCAGGATCAACCCTGCATAAACACATTGATTTAAATCAGCAACTCAATCACCTCCCTTTGACGCTGCCATGGAAACTACTGATAAAAGACTGGGCCAGGCCAAATACCTCAACCTCTTGAGGTCTCTCCTAATATGGAGTCAGAGGAGAAAGCCTGCAGAAGATAAAGATAAAAGCCACCATCTCCAAGAGATGTAACCTTTCCTTTTGACAAGAGTTAGGTAGTATTATTGAAGTTTCTGTTGAATGGAGAACACCTCTTAAGTCCAGTGAGATGAAGACACCTGGAAAAGCACCAAAGCGAAGAAGTCAAATAGCCCATCACAAGAGTAGTTCTGCAGAGAACGTTTCTCCAGGGGTTTTGTACCATTTTAGCATGCAGCTCAGATCTTTGATCCAAGACAGAAACTCACTTGGCTGGTGGAACTATACAAAAAAAAAACGTAACAAAATTGACCTGCTACATTTCTCAAGCTTCTTGTGACTGACCGAATATGTCAAAGTGCAACGTTTAGACCTTGCCAAAACCTAGGAATCATCATGAATTAACCAAGTATGATGCTAAAATTGAACCCATAAGTTTGTTGGTGCCATGCTATACCGCTTGAGCAACAGGAAAGTTTGTTATTCCACGTCACACCCAAGAAAAAATACTAGTAATAACACCCAAATACTAGTAATAGTCAATCAAAAAAAGTTTGATAAATAAATAATAACTAACTCAGCTTTCCTTTGAGGTTTTCACCAAAAACTCTTAAGAGTTAATCTCATGGGCATGATACAAAGCGTAGAATTGCAAACAACCATTTTACATGATTAATCAATTTCCAAACGATTAAAGCCCAGTCATGCGCTTTTTCTTAAATTACAAGATTATATTTTACTCTGAATTACATTATTATTACTACATTACAGATGTCCAACTGACTACGAAGGCATCCACTAACTGTGTTCAGCAATCTAAAGCCTTAAAATAAGCTGCAACCATCTGTCTGATGCATAAACTCAAAGCGTTTCCACTTTTTACAGAAGAAACATGATTCTTAGGCAGCAAGCTTACACTGTAAATCAGAGTGGATATGTTTTGTGACCTAAACATTCCCCGTATTGCCGTATACTGTACAAGGCCACCTAATGATCCCCCAAAATAACTCAGACACAAGAGGGCTGACGCTGTCTGTTAGCAATGAAGAGCTGGATAGTTGAGATTTTTCATCCCTGTGGTGTTGGGACTCTGAGGGAGAGAGTGAAGGCTTTCTCTCTTTACTGTAACAGCATGAGCCTGGATGAGGCAGTGATGTCACAGAAGAAAGCCATCCTTACAAGGGAGAAAAATCCTAAAAATCTCTCTGGTAAACAAAGCATTCAACAAAATATTTACCTCACTGAAAAGTAACTGTACTCACCCTCTTTCATTGCCCCTCTGATACTTTGAGATGACTCAATCTCATCAGCGCTAATTTCACACTGATCTCCACAACCAATTACTTCTAAAATTTCATTATAGTCATGAGATCAATTATATGAATTGAATTATATTTTTCTCACACAGCACAAGACTGCCGAAAACAAAACAAAATGAGAGCAAAAACTGGCACTGAAATAGAAAACAAGCGTTTTAGGACCACCATCAAAACGACAGTCTCCACAAAAAGCCAGTGCATTTACTTTGATGCTATAGGCAGTGAACTCAAGGATCGGAGAGGGCACACTGTGATACGACATGTAAATATTCCCTCAAATTTTGCCTTTCATCATTTGCTGTAATCAGCAGGAAGATCTCCTTTCGCATACAATCAGAGTCACTATAGAACATGTATAGGATGAGGTTATTTGCAGTGACATGGCTCTGAAGAAGGGAAAAGAAAAAAAAAAAAAAAAAAGAGAGAGAGACGGGAGGGGGGGACAAGATTAAGATCTGTGAAAAGAATTACAGCACTCCTGAAAGCTCAGACAGGAAATGACAAGAACATGACAAAAAAAGCAAGCAAGAGGAAAGACATAAGAGGTAAAATAGAATAACTTTCCACAAAAGTAAACCTTCAGGAAAAAAAAAAAAAAAAAAAAAAAAAAAAAAAGTGTAGTTTCTATTCCAAGATTGCAAAACTATTAAATGATACCTGGGTCAAAAATGGTAGTCTTTAAAAAAAAAAAAATGAATATTTTGGGGGAAAAGTAATTTTTTTTTCAAACAAAAAATAACAAGAATGTCAAAATTATATCACTAACCACTAGAAACTGAACTCCAGAAACGTAAGCATTAGTTTTCAAAATTTTACATCTGCAACATTGATACTGAGAACCTTTAGACATCGCCACAAAATAGACAAACATAAATCTATCTGACTACAAAGGGAAAACGGAGACATACGTGTATTCAAAGCACCAAATAAAATGGCATCCATATAACCACAACCATAAACTTTTAAGTCAAGGATTTCTGCGAGTCATAGAACAGGATCTCTGAAGCACATCAGTGGTAATCAGAGCCCTGTGCAGAACGGTGAACACCTGATTCTCTGAGGCACTGACAGTGCAAAACTACAGCCTGCTGATGTCCCTGTGATAAATGCATTCAGGGACTTCTCCTTACAGCCCCATGCTTACAATAGCCCTCAGTCTACTGCAGCGTAACAAGGTGGTTTTGATTCCAAGATGGGCAGCACCCATTGTCGAACCAGACAGAGAGGGGGGAATCATGTTAACAAAGAAAGACACAGTAATCGTAAGGCAATTCTTATGTGAAGTTTGTGTTATATACATGATTTAAAACCTTAAGGTTCAAAATGAACGCAGTCCGGGTAGGTTTAAAGGATCCCAGAATGCACAAAAACAAAGTGACAAATGACACCGAGAAGCATTTCTTTTTCCGAAGTGCAGCTCCATTTCACTTTCCCCTAAAAGCGCTCCATTTCGGCCGGCATCACAAGACAAATTCCAGAGCGCCCCGCATAAAACTACAGGCGACATGTTGATGATAATAACCCGACATGATCATCAAAGAGTGTAAAAGCCCACCATAAAGTTCATCAATCATCACTGAGGAGACTCAGCAATGCAGAGCACCCAGAAAGAGGCACTCAAAGCTACGAGCTCTCTTCCTAAAGCCAGTCGTGACAAAAAATGTGCAGGTCAGCTTTACAGAGGATAACAGAGGTATGAGAGCAGAGGGGGACAATCATCTTTCAAACCTGTTTGCATTTTACAAAAGCTAAAATAAACCCACATCGTGCCTGTTATCACCAACATTCACAGAAACCCCTTTCCAGTTTAATCGCCTTTGGTGAATTAAAAAAAAAATACACATGCACAATAAGTTATATTCTTTAAACTTACGGACATTATATTGGCTCTCGAGCTGTGCTTAGATCTCAGAATCAGCCATTAATATACCAACGTTGTTCAAAAACTAAACACTGAACTTGAACATCTGGTCAGCTTACATCATGTACAAAATTCAAAGCGTTCAAATGTAAAAAGTTTAAGTACCGCCTCATTTGAAACCTTACACTCCATATGGCAACATTCAGAGCTCAAGCTTTCAAGCTAAATGCTACAGCATTTGCATCGCATTACATGAATGCCGCATATAATTTCTGTTTTATTTTCAGTCTAATAGAAATTGCTCTCAATTTGAGCTGAAAGGGTAAACCCTCCAAACAAGTTCAAACAGGGCTGCTCCGAAACGTCCTCGTCTCCGCTTCCTCTTTCCAGCAGGAAATTGATGCTCCAGCCCCCAAACCCTTTCATTAACAACACTGTGACATTAGCAATGATAATGACTGCTTATAGGCCCAGTCACAAATACCCGGCAATTAACAACCGCTAATCAGTTCTCACTGCATTAATCACAGTGGTGCTGAATCAAAAATCTACTCTGAATACAAATATATCAAAGCCTTTTTATCTTCAAGTAAAAAGAATGCATTAAATTATTCAGAGCACAACACATCCATTTTGGCCCATTAGTATGGAAAGAGGAGTATATTCTGCACAAATTTAACATTTACATCTTAGGCAGAGCCATTAAATCATAAACAAACACAAACAACAATATGTTGTTAACAAACTGCCAAATTATGCATCTAGTTGTATGAAATGTATAAAAAAGCCCTCCTTTGCATTTAACCCTATAAAGCCTACTGTATCATATTTGATGCATCAATTTCCAAGGTGTCTAAATTACCAACATAATCAAAATATTTCTATTTTGTACCTACCGCACAAAAATCTTCTACATAGCTTCTCTCTAATAGAGAGATTTAATATAATTCTATATGCAACCTGTGGTACACACCTTCTATACTTCTTGTTAAAGAATTATATAAAAATATATACATAATACATAAAATATAAATAAACAAAATATATGTAATTATAAAATATAGATTAAATTTATTTGCAGGTTTCTAAAGTCAGCAGTGTAATGCATTGCACTGGACCACCCAAAATACAGAAAATTGATAAAACTATACATTTTTGAAACGTCACCATAATAATATTATTGAGCTATAGAGTAAAAACTATGCATTTTATGCAAGTAGCCTGTAATAATGTTATAAAAATCTCATTACATGCTTAAAGAATTGGATTAACTACTTTTTGGCAATATTAATACTAACAACAGCAACAAAATGCGTTCCAGGGTTAAATGTGCCTTGCATTTGCAGCGTTTACTGACCGGTCTGACATAAAGCAGTAAAACATCTGAAGAAAAGTCCATTGTGTGGTTTTGCGTCAACTAATTCTGACACACACCAGTGAGAATGAATGACTCCGATCAGCTCATACACCTCTGCTCTGTATCTAGTGCATGTGCGTGATAGAAACCTTACAAATCACCACATACTTAACACAAGCATGGAAAACTTTCTAGCAACCAGTTTCGACCTAACAACAAACCCAATGGCCTTTAATTCTTGTTAAACGGCATGCTAAATTGTAAACCTCACAAAACTGTTTTCACATACGCATTTTATAACATTTCCGGGAAGATATGAGGGATTTTCTTAAGAATAAACCGGGGTTACAAGGACGCCGCGGGTTGTTTTGGCCTATCAAAGCTAACATATGGAGAGCTAACCAACTACAACAAAGTTTTCAGCAGTTTGTGAGCATGTCTGAAACTACTCGTTTACGTCTGGACACTAAACACACACACGAGTTAACTTTTAGTAGTTAGTTAGAAGCGATTAAAGTAGTTTGTCAGAGTGCCAAAAAACTTCCAGATCCAAGCAACTCTGGATAGAGCAGGAGTACTTAGCTGAGCAGACGGAGAAGTAAGGATACGCACCCAGGAGTTTCTTGACCTCTTCCTCGCTCATGAAGACGTTCACATTCGGCCTGTTGTTATTGTTTATGCCCGGCGCATTGCTCGGGTTGGCGAGGCATCGGGCCCCTTCGAGGAGCAGGAGGAGAAAGAAACCCCCTCGTCTCCAAAGTACCGTATGCGGCCAGCCCCGGGACACCGCCGACGCCGCGCCTCCACCGGAGCCCCGCGCTGGCGGAAACATCACAACCCACCGTCGCGTCAAAAAGTCTCTGCGATCGAACCGCGCCACGGAACCTCATCCAAAGCTCGAGCTACTTCTTCCCGAGGGCGACATGCTACTAGGTCTGATGACGGCGCTCTCTGTCGACCCCTCACCCGCCGCCGATAGCCGTCCAGCTAACTTCTGTTAGCTCGCGCTCAATCTCAGCGGCGGGACCCGTTGGACGCCGTTAAAGCGCTGCGTTTCTCCTGGGAGAAAGTCCTTAGCTTCTCTTCCTCAAAATAAAAAGTCGGGGGACGAGCCACAAATACTAACCCAAACAAACAGCCCTAAAAAGTGTCCTCCAGCGCTGTCCTTTCATGGTCTTTTCCACCCCCCCGCAATCTCAGTTTTCATTGAAGAAAGGGGTGGCTGGGGGAAGGGAGGGGGGTCATTTAGAACTAGTGCGCGCACGCACCGACGTTCACGGGCGCGCTCCTGGGGTGGTGTGTGTTTAATGTGATGATAATAATACAGGCAGGTGACAACTGCGGGCTTTTGCCTACGCCAGTTAACTTACTGCATGCTAATTCAGCTTAATTTCAAACTCTTTTTTTTTGTGAAATACGAAAGTATGCGTTAAATAAAAAACACTATATTAGTATACTGTAAGGTAGCCTTCTATAAAGTGCTATATAAAATGCTTTAACGTTTTCCAGAGGCGGACAGTAGCTTAATAAAGTATTTTTACTCTGCTGTAAAAGTATTTTTCAAGAGTCTGTACTTTATCAATGTTTTTCTTTAGAAAACATTTTAGGGGGAGTCCCCTTTTTCAGTAAAACTATAATACTTAAACATGACACCAGTGAAAATTAAACGAAAAGACCTGCTCATGTTGTACTCGTATCGTATTTCATGTGTTTTTCCAGCGTTGCTCATCACACACGTTGCAGGCCTTGCTCCGGCAGTTTGTCTGGCTTTGTGAAACACCGTGCATCTTGCTCGCTGTCCCAGGTAAGTCCTGACACAGGAAGTGGATATGTGGTTATGGATATCAGATTGCTGGTCTATCTCACTGTGTCTTTGGGGAAGGCATTTGCACAAAGGATTGGACTAAAAATGACTGCATTTATGCCGTTAGATTAGATAAGATTGCATTCATCTTTATTGTCATTGTGCAAAGTACAGCTACAAAGAAAGTCAATGAAATATGGTTAGCTCTGACCACAATCTCAGAAAAAAAGGTGCACATCTTTTCTATGCTTTATATTATTAAGATAAACTATAAATCATTTGTAAAATAAATAAATAAAATAAAATAAAAAAGCGTGCTACTTATATGTATTATAGATAGATAGATAGATAGATAGATAGATAGATAGATAGATAGTGAAAAGTAAAAAGTAAAAATAGTTTTACACGATTTACAGTTTATTTTGCATTGTAGAGTAGCAATTTTGTCACATGATTTATAGTTAATTTTAATCATTATAAAACATATAAAAGGTGTGCATTACAGTTGACACCTAGATGAATAGTTACCAGCTGTTTTATGTAAGTTATTCTCCTCATGTGATATTGACATTAGAGAAGTGTATACCACTTTCGCTTGTAACGTTAGTGACGGTCCCTAAATTTGTGAACGTCAACGTCCAACATCAAGCCAACTTTATGCCAGTAAAATTTTGAAATAAAGAGCTTTTGGATATATATATATATATATATATATATATATATATATATATATATATATATATATATATATATATATATATATATATATATATATATATATATATATATATATATACATACACAGATAACATAGCGACACCATGTGGCAATTTAGCGTCTAGCATAACCTCAGTTATTTATTCTAAAACTCAGAATCAGGTTTTTTTAGATAAAAATACCCACCACTAAAGTTCATCAGTTCATTTATTTTATAACACTTTATTATTTATTTAAAAAGTGAAGAGACCAACAAGTTTTAACATTTTTATTATTAAAATATTCAACTACAAAAACAGACTATAAACACTATTTACATGGTAGCTAGCAGACAGTTTTCCTTTTACACGAACAGAAACAATGGTATGACGTTTTTTCCCAGTATTTTGTGTTAACTTGCTGTAGCAGAGAACCAGGTTTGAATGAATGGTTGAATGAAAATACTTGTAGGTTTTGGAGACTGATCAGGCAATAATTAAAAAAAAATTCCCTGAGGGACTTGACGGCCACTACATGTCAATATCACGTAATATTTACATTTGAGGTATGCTATTTGATGCAGATAACTCCTAAATCATACGGTCAAGGTCATCTACAGATCTTGGCCCATATTCCTCAGAAAGCCCCTCATTCATCTTAACATTTTCTAAGTACGAATTGTAGCTACAGAGTGATTCAGGACCAATCTGAGAGCAATTCTGAGTGAAAAAATGGCACAAACGTTTCTCTTAGCGAGGAGGTGGGGCTGGCCCTGTTGCTAGGTATGACACATCATTCTGAAGACTGTGATTGGTTGTCCAAAAAGAAAAAAAAACACCTAAATAGGGTCTGTTATAAGCCTTCACTTTGAAATAACAGTTATACATGTACACACACAAATTTATTAGACCACCTGTCATAATATTTTAAGAATCTGTCAAAAACATATTTAAAGCTATATATATATATATATATATATATATATATATATATATATATATATATATATATATATATATATATATATATATATATATATATATATATATTTTGGGTGGACAATAGAAGACAAAATAGTCTTCTATTGTTCTAGTATTCACGCATAATAACAACATATTATTATGTGTGTATAATTTTTATTATTTTCTTTATTATTATTTTGTATCTTTTTCATCTTACAGCTTGCGTTCTTGCTGCCATTGTTTTTATGTACTTTTCCACAGTCTCTGCTGTTACCAACTTCCAAATAGTTTCTAGTTGTTCCCAAAGATTTGCTTTTGATGGTCTAATGAATTTGTTAAGCACTGCTTATATAGTTGTTGGGTCACAAACACGACCCCTGCACGATCGAATCTAGCATCCTTTTAAGTCACTATCATATTGTCTCCCAACACATTTCTTCTCCCTCTTCGTCTTTCGACCATTTTCTCCAATGCTAAAGAAACTCTTAAGTTCATTAAAAGTCTTCCTCCCCACTCCTAACACTTTTTGACCTTCAGAGCTCTTTTAAAATGCTTTGCGAATAACTGTAATCTTTACTGTGACTTTCTCTGTAATTTTAAGGGAAAAGTAAAAAAAATTTCAATAACTTTTGAGCTACTCTGAGCTACTCTTTGTACTAACAATTGTTCATGAATGCGGCCCTGGAGGTGTAAATGAACAAATATACATCCATAGGGCAAAGTAGCCAATGAAAGGTGACCAGTGATGCAAAAAAGAGTGAACAATGCCGGTAATGCATCCTCATTTAAACTAAGACGAAGAGAAGCAGTTACTCCCCAAAGTTGTCGTTGGTTCAGCCTCCTAAAACAAAACAAGAATGCGTTCAGTATGTCACAATATGGTTGTGTGCATTTCTGTCAGAGATATCAAATATACTCACCACTATTGTTGTTGTTTTTGAGTTCTTCTGTCTGATGAGAGAGAGAGAGGAAAAGGCGTTGTTTAAAGGTAGTCTTAATTCCACGATTTAAACTGTGTACAATGGTTTATACGCACTTGGAGTCTTAGGCAGTACTTTTTTAGGCAGCAAAGGCTCACATATCTCTCTGAAACAAACATCCTGCTGAACTTTATACGTCCTTTTGTACCTGAGGGTGAAAACAAGTGCTCAGCAAAAAGAGATACAACTATTGGATTAGACTAGAGGAAAACAGGACAAAAAGACATATCAAGACAGCAGACACTTACAAATAATGGCAGACCCCATCCTCCCACACAGGCACAGTCTTTGTTTCGGAGTAAAGGCGAGTACATGGGTGAGGTACTCGCTGACAATCTGAACCAAAACATACAAAAGGCGGAGTTAACTAAACAGAAGGCGGAGTTAACTGTTCTTTAACATCTTGTGAATCCCTTTATTTCAGGCCGTGAAATACAGATTCTGGCGTCTAGGTGGTGGGATAATAAATTAATAATAAAATAAAACAATGATAAATGTTTAATTCTAATTTATTAGGCATTCATGGGTTTGTGTTTGCTTGCTTGCGGACGAACAGACGTGGTTGTACTAACACAGCTCACAGCGTCTGCCCTTGAAAGCCAGCAGGACAGTTGCAGCTGAACGACTCGTTGATCCGCACACATGTTCCTCCATTCTGGCAGAGCTGAGTCCTGCAGTCTTGGGATGACTCTGAAATTTAATGAAATGTTTTTTTGGACACAAACGCATAAACACAACGCTTTGCTACATGCAAAGTTTAAACACTGGCAAGCTTGCAGCTTTTTCATGTTTGGGTTTATTTAGCTGCTCTTTGAAATGCACAATCATATGCACGTAAATGGGTGTAAGTCACTTTTTGGGGGGACCGAAACCATAATGGATTGCTGTTAGATGTGGTTTGTTTATGGCGACTGTCACGCTGCAGATCATTCAGAATACATGCAGTGGTGTTCTGCCACGGTCTTTCTTTCAGCTGGGACCAATTAGAGTTTGAATACCACCAACTGTTAAAACATCTTCTGTTTTAAGAACCATGAACTCCCTATCTAAAGTTAATCAACAGTGTTCACTTGTCTAACAATAATCTTTATGGAGTTTTATTGAAAGATT
The DNA here is from genome assembly GCF_018831695.1 of Puntigrus tetrazona. Classification (NCBI taxonomy): domain Eukaryota; kingdom Metazoa; phylum Chordata; class Actinopteri; order Cypriniformes; family Cyprinidae; genus Puntigrus; species Puntigrus tetrazona. Next base: position 12,833,918 of record NC_056704.1, on the reverse strand, counting down.
ACCTACCAGATTTACTCTTTGTGGCTTCTTCAGGAATTTCCAGAGCTAGGCTTATCTTATTGGTGGTTTCTTCCATCTTTTCTAACTTTATCGGAGGTTCAGGCTCTGTTTTAAAGATGCAATGGGAGAAATGGAAAAATCAAGGTAAATAAAAAC